>NC_056578.1:44780797-45074325 GCF_018340385.1 Cyprinus carpio
TTTTTTTTTACCCTATAAAAATATTGGGCAATTTAGCATGTATATGTAACAAAAAGGGGGAACAAGAAAGATATTTAATAATTGCTCTAGTCTAGTCAGAAAGTGCCCCCCACCCCCCCCCCGTGCGGATGGTCCGTTCCGGTTTGTTCCGGCGCCTGCCGGGACGCAGGTTTGACAGATTGAGCATTGCCCCGAAAAGACAGCAGGATTTCGGGTGCTGAGAAACGAAAAAGAAAAAAACTGCAGTATCCGTATCACTTTCAGGAAATCCATGTTTAATCATTCAAAAATACTGGAAATGTGCTGGATGCGTGCTGCTGTAATCGTATGCGCCTGAACTTGCTGACGTTATTGAGTTATTTGGTAATAAAAGTTAAACTGGCAAAAACAAACGTTTTTTCGGGGTCGGGGTGTGGGGCATCATAAAGGAATTATGCTAGGGCACCAAATGGCTGCAGCGGCACTGCAAAAAAGTAGTTTCTTTCACAGTGAAGACACAGGGTCTATAGACATGAGGGCGCAGCAACACAATACTACGAGAATAAAAGGTACGCCTTCTTTTTTTGTGTGAACATCGGGCGGTAGCAAATCTTCCACATACTGACGTGAGATGTGGGGAGTGTTAGAACGAGTCGTTCGGGGGGCGGGGATCTTAACTTTTATAAAGAATATCTTTTGGATTTGAGACTTTTGTTTTTGCAACTTTACAGATTTTCTTTATTCACCAAGAGCTTGTGACACTCCAAGAGAAAGGAAAATTGAAATTGCAACATATAACCCTTAATTACAATTAAAAAACAAAAAGCTTGAATGTGTGACCTTTTGGATTCACCCACATTTGATGTTCCATACAATATTTCATGCTAAATTAAATCTGTTTAAACTTTTTTTTTTTTTTTTTTAACTACAGATGATATACTGTCATTGGTATTGTGATCGTTATGAACAACATGTTGTTTCCTTCAGTTATAATAAGTTGTGGGCTCTAATTCAGTGGTTCTTATCCTGGTTTGGGGGATGTCTGGATTGGTTTTGCGCTCTCTTATTAACACCCGATTGTGTGATTAACAGAGAGCTAGATGAACTGAACTGAGTGAGTCAGATAAAGGGACATAATGTTCGGGGGGGTCTCCAGCAGGGAGGATTAAGAAGCACTAATAACTGAACTGTGTGTGAATCTAACTATTCAGCTTTCAAACCAGTTTTAAAATCACTAAACTGCCCCAATATCTGTCCTATAAGCAGGCTTAACCAAACTGAGGGTTTTTGAGAGAACTGCAGGGGTTTTGAGTTGATGAAAAGCTAATAATCAATCATAAAAATATAAAAAATAAAATAAAAAATAATAATAAAAAAAATCAAAATAAAACACAAAAGTATTAAATGATTAATTTGTTTATCTGCATATCATGTGGCCATTAACTAGGGCTGGGTAATATGGCCAAAAACTTATCACAATATATATTTTTTTCATATCATATCAGTCGATATCGATATTATCACGATAGATGTCAAATTTAATTTCTTTTTTCAAGTTTAAAGGCAGATTTTTGTCCAATTTGAAAGTTGTAAAAAAACCAGTTTTTTTAAGGTTTTTAAAATATTCTTTATGATCAGAACATGACAAACACTGTTTTCGAATTCTTACATTTTCATTTTTTTATTAAAAAAAATAAATATCTTAATAGAAAAAAAAAAATCTTATTCTGATGTTCAATGAGTAACTGTTTCAAATCAAAAAAACAGGTTTGTTTCCCTGATAATTTTTTTAAATTTTTTTTTTTCTTTTTTTTGCTCCTAGAAACACTTTTGATAGTAGCTTGATTGGGGATAGATGTAGATTTTGTTCATTATCAAAACGTAATATCGTAAAACGTAGAATTATAGATGAAATTTAATTCTGACTTTTTTGATTGTTTTTTAACCATTTTTTCCCATAAGCATAATTTAGATCATGATAATCAATTAAACCACAGTTTAGCCCCTCGCCCAAAAAAAAATGGAATATTTTCGGGGTATTTTTTAAAAAAAACTACCGATGTTAAATACTTTTATTTTAGAAAAGCAGCTTGATCACAAAATTACTGAATTTATATTATTACCCCCCTTCAAAATTTTACATTTTCCTTTTAAAATATAAATAAAATATTCAATTTCTGACACAATCCCATGGTGAGTTTGGTATACAGAAAATCTTTGTAAAATGATGGTGTTTTTGTAGATTAAAAGTTTCTCACTAGGGTTTTGCGAGTTTTTTGCTTTTGTGGCTGATCATCTGGTGGAAACGAGTTATTTGTGCCCTCGCTGAATTAAGAATTTCATTTGGGATCTCACGCAGCAATGTTTGACGAGATTCTAAAAGGGAAAACCAGCTCGTGAAGCTTGCGCCGCTGTTTAACTTTGACCGAAAAGGGATAAACGGTCCTAGTGAGCGTTTTAAAAATGAAAACGCTTTTCGTTCTGCGTTTGCCTCATAAACATTGACATCGGATTTATAAAACTTTATTATCTTATCGAGGAAATTTATGTCGCGCGATAATTATCGTTACATTATCCCACCCCCCCTTTAACTGATATTAGAACGGGAAAACCATCTGTTTTTTAATTATTAAAATTTTAATAAAAATTTCGGTATTTAAAGAAATTTTTTACGCAAAAGCGTTCGCTTAAAAAAAAATGAAATTAAAAAAGGTTTTGTGAATCACGTTTTGAAACAGGCATCAGAAAAAAAAAAATTGACTAAACCCTTTCAAGACTGTAATTTTAAACAACTAAACAAAGTTTTTTAAAGTTTTTTTTCCAAAGAGGCACGGGTCACCCAAAAATAACAATAACAACACGGGAATTATATCCTGATTGATTTTCATCTAAAACTTGACAGAAAATCTGAACCCAAACTTTAAAGAGCTCAAAGCATTTGAAGTGACGTGAAAAAACACAGGTGAAATATAAACGTATGAGCTACAAATATTGATTTAATGATCATTAAACAGATGTGAAGGAAGACCACCTGTAAGTCAGTGTAACACACCCTGGTGTCTGATTTTGTGAGTCTGATCTCTCCCTTTCCGCTGTTTTTAACACTGTAAGACACATAATCAGCTCTAAAACTGTCTCCTGTTGTTCGTATGGATGAAAGTGTTTTTTTTTAAAAGCTGATGTCCAGAATGTCCCGCTCCCTGTATGTCACATGTGAGAGTGACTGTCTCTCCCGAACCACGTGACTGGGTCACCTCCGCTTTTTGGGCCGCTGTATTAATACAATGGTAATATTGAAGAAAAAAAATCCCAACCCCTAAACACTTTTAACATATATGGGTACCCCTTAAGAATTTTCTGTAATTTCTACAGTTTTTACTGTAAATTCCCTTCACGAAAAACTAATTCCTTTTTTTATCATGAAAAAACATCAAAAAAAACCAAAAAGCTCTTTCATTTGGGAAAAGGGCAGAACAATTAGCATCAGTTCATTATAGTTTTGTTTAAAAGAATTTTATTTTACTTTATTTTTTGTGGGTTTTTTTTAAAAGGGAACTGCACTGAAGCATCGAAACACATATTTGCCAAACGAGCTGATAAATTTTGCAAAAAAGAATTTACTATGATTTTTAAATTTTGTTTCTATTTTTTCATATGTTGTTTTTCTGTAAAACTGAAGCAAGAATGTTTACAGTAATTTATTAAAAACTTTTTTCCAGTGTCAACCCCCTTTAAATCTCAGTGTGCATTAAATGTAAAATTTGGTTTATAATGTATTACATCAAAAAAAATTTTTAAAAATTGGTATAAAAAAACAGATATTCAATCAGTATTTCTTTGTTCACAGATCATACAGTTACAGATTACAATATTTCATAATTTAAGAGTGTAAAAATGAAATGTAACGAGGTCATGTGCCGTTTTTAGTCCTATTTTTGTATGATGTTTTTGTTTCACATGAAGAAAAAAGGCAGAAACAGTTTATATAGGGGAAATTTTGTAAACGTAAAGTTTTTCCCTTTTTTATCAAAACCACGTCTCCAGATGGCGTATCATAAAGATAGTTTTTGAGGGCAAGAATTTTCCACCCATACAGTAGAGAAAAGAGCGTTGTGATGATTTTTGGGCTTTTTTCTCTCTGTCCTCTCACCAGAACTGACCCAAAAAGTTTGGTTACTGCTCTTTCGTGAGGTGTCAAGTGTAATGTTGAGGTCCTTTTAAAAACAATAGTTGTCCCCTTTTTTTATACCAACATATCCCACTCATATGTCTTGTAAAATGTCCAGTCATTTCGGTCATATTCCCGGCCATTCTCGTCTCCCGTTTTGTAAGACTCAATCACACAGCAGACTCCCCTTCCCATGAAACGGGTTTTTTGCAGCACAGTCAGGGGAGTGTTGGAAAGCGTGAAGAAAGACAAAAATTGAAGTGATTCAAAAAGTTTTCAGGGAACAAAATTTTTTTAAATTTTTATAAATTACAAAATAATTATGTCATATTTCTAATTTGGTTTGTTTTTTTTCGTCATTTGTTTCTTATTTTAGTTTTTTTAGGAGGTCTGTTTAATCATGAAAGGGTCTCAGGAATCTCAATCTACTTATTTTTTTTGTAAGGCGCATTTGTCGGTTTTGTGTCATTCCCTGTTTTTTTTTCACAAAACCTTAAGCTGGGTCCACCCTTTTTTTAAATTTTCTTATATGAACACACTGGTTGGTAGTGCCAAAAGTTTTTGTTTTCTGCACTTTTTTTCTTCTAGTTATTTCTCACAGGGCTAAGAACCTGAGCTCACACCTTCACAGAAAATGGTTTATTTGCGTTAAAAAAAAAGGGTTTAAACAGCCTCTGTGTGTGTTTTTTCAAGAGAGTGTCCCTTTATTATCTGAGTTTTTATTTTCTTTGTTTTTATTAATGTGTAATCATAATCATTGATCATTTCATTGTTCTATTTAATCATAAAATCATTTATTCATTTTTATTATTTAGTATTTCACTTATTTTACTTGCTCTTACGGTGCTTTCAATTGTTGTTTACAAATTGTTCGTTTCCAGTAAGAGAATGTCCTCCATTTCAAGGTTTTTAACACACTGTTGCTTTCTTTATACAGTTCCTAGGTACACAAAGCACAACGGCTCATTACGGCCTTTGTGCACTGTTTTGGGATCAACAACAAGATGGATCGGTCTCAGATCTGATAAAGTGACGGATGGGAGATCTGTTCTACACACGTCACATGCCCCAACTACAAACCAAAGGTAGTGTTACATCAGGACACGACTTGAAAGATCCTGACCCTCATGCAGAGACAATGAGACAACCACAAACACCATAGTCAGATTCGAGCTTAGTTTCAAAATACAGAATTTATATTGACCTTTATGATTTCACTCGTCCCTTACTACTGAGAAGATTTTTTTTGGTCATATGGGAACTAATCAATATGTAAGGGAAACAGGTCAATTAGCTCAAAGGGAATCATTTAAGATTTTAAAGGGAATTTGAACAGAATCACTGTTTCCCCGGCTTGATCACTGAAACGGCCGAGCGATTCACTGAACGATCCATTTAACACTCAATCGCGTCTGGATATTAAATAATCCAAGTATAGTGACACACTTTAATTAGGCACCGGAACAAGAATCGCAGTTTAGACATTAACTTGTAAGCATTCAAACACCGGAAACTTCTCTCTTCAACTATGAATACGGAAAAACCTATAACGATCTACGACATATAAAACTAATCAACCCTAAAGCAGCACCACGCACTTACAACAGTCCACACAAGGTCGCAGGAAATTAATAAAGTTAGGAAAATAGAATGAGTTTTAAGAGGATCAATTTAATGAAAAATGTGAAACAGTCCCAAGTTTACAGCAATAAGTGAAATTTGCATAGACATGAACAACCATCAGTCACTTAATTAACCCGCGCATGGAGTTCATCAATTAGGTTAAAAATTATATTTAGATAACACCAGTACAGATGTGAGACACGCTGGAATGGCGCTCCGAAGAACGCTAAAAGTGAGGACAAAGCATGACTAAAAGCACGCAGCTAAAAAGCCAGTGCTAAAAGCCCAAATCTTGATGGTGAGGGTTTTCCTCATGAGTATTTAAACTGGCAATTTTGGCCCCCACCTCAAATGTTGTCTTGACCAATTAGAAATTGTCGTTTTCTCGGGTGTGTTGCATTGTTGTCCCCACGGCCCATTCATAAATCATATGTTATCTTATCAGCTTAACGTGGTCCGAATTTTCGCCGCTTATTGCGGGTATACATTTGGACATGATTCCTATAACAAAAGAATATGATACATTTAACAAATAACTGATGGTCAGAAACGTTTCAAGCAAGAAGATTTGAACACACACATACTAAAACATGAATATGATCCCTTAAGCTATTCAAGAGTTATTTAAAAAGACATACACAATAAGTGATTAGAAATACATTATAATCAAATGTGTGGGTTACATGTATGATATGGAGTTAAGCAATGGACTGATATCCATTTGTACGTCTTTTTTGAACTCATTTTGGTGCCTATATGCATTGGAAGGCATTCTCTGTGCCATTCTGTGGAGTAAGGATATGTCCTGTGAAGACCAGAGAGGTTAACAGGTCTCCTTAGGAATTCAATCTGGTTTCTTCGAGACGTGGGGGAAGGCTCAATCCAAAGAGCATTGTGATCATGAGTACTATCATGGGTTTTACATGTGAATAGTCACGCTGTGGCATCTATTGTTGACCATCAGTCTGGATTACTTGCCCCAAATGTTGACATCTCTTCTTCTTCTCCGAATTTGAAATTGTCAATAATTGTTCTAATGGTGTTACTTGTTGAAAGCTGTTCTCTGAAAGAGTTGGTTGGTTAGTCAGACTTGTTGGGCTGGTGCTAGGAGTGATTTACAACATCCCTGCCTATTCTGTGGAATTCGGTCCATGTTTTCAACCAAGATCCCGATCGAATCTGTAATTTTGTTCTGGTTCAGGCCTCATACTCTCCAAGTATAATCAATGTGGAAACTCTAGCCATTTGCGTTTTCATCGATTAGTATACTGGTATAATTCATGCATTGGTCTTGTGGTGTAGAGGCCTGCGTGAGAATGGAATGTTGCAGACAGGCAGAAAAAGCACAACAAAAAAGGGACAGTATATGGTATAGCTGCACACTCTATTTGGACCCATTAGAATCAAAAAGTTATACTGATCGAGCCACACTGGATCCTTGCGTGCCAGACAAGTATAAAAATCCACAGAATTGATGGTAAAAGCTTGCCTTTGTCCCACTGTTTTGAGTATAGGACCAAATATATGATTAGGCCTCCTCTGTGTTCATTTCTTAAAAATAAATTCTACATCCTATACAAAGCATAGCTGGGAAGACAAGCCCAAAATAGGAGTACAAGTCGAGTGATAAACAGAACCATATGTATGAAAATGTATTGAACATGGGCCACACCTTCGGATAGCACTGTAGAAAAACAGAGAAACCAACCACAGAGCTCCAACAGACAGACTGTTCTGTCAGATCTTTTCTTTCTATCGTCGTTTTTATTGTCTCTTGATAATAAAATCTAAAATCTGGCATCAAAACCCCAAGACTTCGAGAGTGATTCTTCTAGACATGGCAGGGGAAGCCACCACATTTGGCACCCAACGGTGGGGCTGGAAAGGAGCAGAGAGTGGAGGACCACTTTAAGCTGAATTGACGAACAACATCAATAGTGGCCACTTAACTTATACGGTAGGCAGTTTTTTGCTTATATAATTGATGATGTTTTGCCAGAGTCATCCGTGGTGGTGGGTATACCCGACACTCGAAAATGCCTCCTCCAAATTTAAAGAACAGGATAAGAAAAAGGGTTTTGATTCCAGAAGAAAACTGCTGCACTACACATATTTGGGTATAATGTTAGGAAGGCCTTGATTTTTACCTAAATTAAGACTAAAATGGTGTAGGCAGCAATTCATTGCATGTAAGGGTCTGTGTTTATTGAAGACTCCCCCCCCCGAGCCTAAGAAGGCCAGCAACCTAAAGGGGAAACAGATACAGTAGGTAGAATCCAAAATGGGTAATACCGACGCGATACCCGCCGCCGCCCAAACTCATTCGCGAAACTACCGCCAGGTGGCGCAAAGGGACGGATGCGAACGGACTGTAATTGTAAAAATGAAGAAAAAAAAAACAAAAGAAGACGTTAAAACAACAATAACATTAAATTAACAGGACGACCATCCTTAAAAAGCCATTAAAAACATGAGGCGAGTCTTAGGCTACAGTTCTACTCATCAAAAAATTAAAGAACGGCCTATACACACAAAGGCTTTATGCATGGGCAGTGTGTGGGTTTGAAAACAGACATTATATATATATATAGCCTTATATTAGGCTGTCACATGAGTAATCACGAAATTAATCACATCCAAAATAAAAGTTTTGTTTACATAAATATATGTGTGTGATACTGTGTATATTTATGTATGTAGTATATAAATTTACACACACATGCATGTATATTTCATAAGAAGAATAGGTTATGTTTATATAGTAAATATATTTATATATAATATAAAATATAAATGAATAGAAATATATAAATGTATTATTACATGTAAATATATTTCGTAAATATACTAAGTTATGTGTGTGGATTTATCAGCCATAATAAATATACCCTGTACACCATACATATATTATGGTAAACCAAAGAGCTTTTATTTTGGATGTGATTAATCGTGATTAATTCTTTGACCACGCCCTACTATATATATCTCTGATATCTATATTTATATATATAATTATAGAATATATATATATGCTATATATATATATAGATGTGAGTATTATATATACTTATATATAAATATCTATATATATATATGTATGTATATATATATATATATATATATATATGTATATATATATATATATGTATATGTATATATTATATATATGTATGTATAGTATGATATATATATATAGGCGGATTACAAATGTTTTCATTTCGGTTTCATTCGGTTGGTTAAAAAGGAAAAACTAATAATTAATCTTCAGGTTTCCATTGACAGAGCGGAAATGAGAAACGGTCCAGCCTTTACAAATAATTCTTATTAACTCTGTTATTATCTTGATTTTCTCACCAACTCCTAAACACTTTGCATTTTTGAATTATGCCTTGACTGTGTGACCCAATAATTGTGGAATGGGTCGACTTTGATCGCTCTGGTGCCTCACGCGCACATATTCATTGGACAACAGCAGTCGTTCACCGAAGCCCATGCGGCGCGAGCCAGCGGGCCCACTTTGGCACATAATTTTGCTAATTATGATTTTTTTCCGGTCAATACCTGAAACACGTGTGAAAATCCAGAAGCCTATTTTACCTAAGAATCAAGAGTTTAGCTTCAAATGGGCAACATGTTTGGATTTGTCCCGAATGGAGAGAGATGAAGCCCAACTTTAGGGTCTTCGCTTTAATATTTATTTTAATTATTTTATTTTTGTTGTTGGTTTAGAAGCCTATATTATTATTATAGCCTGCTGCAACTTATATGTTATCCATTAGTAATTATATGTAATGTCGTATTCGTTCTGCTAATTTTTGACATTAAAGGATTGGTTGTAAAGTGACGGGAACTAAAATATATCCTGTTGTTACATTAGCCTATCGCATATTAGGCCTGCCGTTATTATTTCTGTATGTAATAAAAAGCAATATCTCACAATGTAATTTATTTTTTAGCGTGGTTTTCGTGGATTTTTTTTATCCAGCTTTATTTTTCCATTGCATCTAAAAATGGATGATTTCAAATGAGGTTTGATATTGAAGGTTTTGCTGTCACATTTTATACAGGAACTGTTCATTTAAAAAAACAAAAACAAATTATATTGGTAGTTTTATGCTAACCATGCAGTCAAGTCTTCGGATACTATACAAGTTCAGTTTAGACCTATTTAAACATGCACTGTGACGTTTTTAGCCGTTTCAATTTATAAACTCCTTGAGATTTTAAAGCTCAGTTTTAATAGTATTGAATTCAAGTGAATCTCAGTATAAAAAGGTTTTAATTGCTTAAATATTCTATGAATTAATAAGTTAGCATGACTGTTGTTCTTTTTTTTAAATCTAATGAATTCGCTCGCCATATCTCCTACAACCTACAAAATAAGGGCTAATATAGGTTCTTTATTAATTATTATTTTATAATGTTTTATTCTTGAAGAAAATAAAGTATTTATTCTTTACTAAAATAAGGGACGATCCAAATATGTTTTAATGTACACTAATATAGGCCTATATCTGCCTGCAGTTAAAAAGTTATATTTGTTTTGATTCATCCATTTATATAGGCTACATATAGCCTATTCTAAAATAAAAATAAAAATAAAAATAAATAAAGGTCATAAAAAAAAATGCCATTGGTCTGGATAATTTTACCATTATAGAAATGGGGTAGTAATTTAGGAGGTGAAAATACAGTGTGAAATTACAAATGACATGCGGGATTTTAAAGCATGACAATGAAGGTCTATGAACACATTTGATGCAATTGTTTTAAACAAATGGCACTTAAGTTTTCAACGTAAAATATTACTATTTCAAGCCATATATGCCTGTGAATAAATAAAGAAAATGCCTTTTCAGTGTGAAAGAACACTGATGATGTGTAGGGTGCTTCTGGTTGTTTGGATTTGTACTTCAATATAATGAGCTCCAAGTTTAAGAAATAGCCTACACTAGGTTTTTTTTTTCTTTTTTTTTTTACTACTCTATTTAAAAAGCAGTTACTAATACGTCTTCCTTCAGGCAAGACTGACTGTTTCCTGTCTTGCATAAATGTTGGGTCAGTTTGCGGCGAGGGCGAGTCCGCGCGCTGTGAAGCGGGGAGCAGCAACGGAGGATTCCGCTGGTCTTAAAGCCCTTCCGCAAACGCCTACGTTCACAAATAACAATGGATTTTGGCAAAAATAATGATTAACTTATCAATTGATGAAATTGGTTATTATTTTGGTCTAGTGAAAATAAAAATATGGGCTGCAGGGAAAATAATGTAAATAAAAAAGAGTAAGGCTGCTGTGAGTGCAGGGCATGTTTGCAACCCAGGAACTATGACAACACACACCGTTCCTCACAGCCATAAACACGAACCGAGCTCATGTTCAGCTGGAGCGGGGCTGGGGTTAGTTCTGTATAGCTTGTTGGGGTCGAGATAAAGGTGTGAATTCTCTTGCTGTTTCATAGGGACAGTCTTATGATGGGTTTCAAACTTTGCAGAACAGGTTTAAGGACAACTTTAAAGAAATGTTTGATCCACTTCAAATGATTGACTACTGTATAGCGCAATAAAGTTTATTAGTTATTATAACTTAATTTCAGAGGAAGTTGCCTTAACTTAAAAAAAAAAAAAAAAAAAAAAAAAAAAAAAAAAAACTGAGTGCATTAGGGCTGGGCGAGGACGTAGGCCTAGGGCCTTAACAAAAATATCCCCGAGTTTTTTCACAAAAAAATCCGAGTTACAATTTAAATCGATTTTTTTTGCCTCCCTACGACTTAAAATAAAATATTCAAAATGACAAAGAAATTGTTCAAAACAACGTTTTAGAATATAACAAAATAGGTATTTTTAATACTAGCCCATCATGCATCTATACCATCCAATTCGCGTTCAATTAAGAGCTGGTTCAGATTAAAAAACTGGCAATCCGCAGGCAGGGAGTCAGTGTCCTGGACGAGGAGGACAGACCAAGTGTAGGCCCTAAATCAATTTTCTAGTCTATATTTTCATCCAGTTATCTTGCCGCTGGTTTAGGTTATGTAATTATATTTTATTCTTATATCAATTTATTCACTCTCCCCGGCGTTCTTTGATACCAAAACACTGCTCCGCCTTCACTCCGTGGCTAAAGTTGAACAATGTTATGTTCATAATAGCTTATGAAAAATAAATAAATAAATAAATAAATAAATAACAATAAATAAATATAAATAAATAGAACTAATAAAGTCAAATTAACGGAGCGGAGAGTTTCAAAGGGATTAGACTATTGTGTGCAAACTTTTGTCCTAAACCAAATGCCAAATTTATAAAATTGTCAGCATTTAAAGGTATTATGCTGCATTCTGCTGTGCAACTTTTGTTTGTGATGAAAATAACAGTTTACAGTTTTTCGTCAGTTATTTTATCTACAGATCGATGCATTTGTTACAGATTTCTGCTCATTCAAAATCAGATAACAGATGAAGTAGCCTACGGTAAGATTACATTTGTTTGAATGCATTATTGCGACAGCGATTACGTGGGAATGTGCTGTATCTGTTTAATCATGCTTTAACCCCGAAAAGAACAGAGGTCATTTGCAGAACCACCCCGAAAGAATAAATAAAAATTAAAGTTTAAAGTTTAAATAGGTAAGTTAAAGATTTAAATGCATGCATAAATATACACACTTTTTTTTTTTTTTTTTTTTTTTTCCTAGACGTTTTGTTATTGTAATGTTATTGTTTGCATGGTGAAAACACTTTACCGTTTTACTCTGTCAGCGGGCCAGCAGCACAAGCAGCCTGACAGGCGGTGAAGCAGGCGGGGAAGGAGAGTCGTCGTGAAAGACTCAGAGTACACAGGTACGTAGAATAATGGTAAAATATATATTTAAATTGTGCTTAGCTGCCTTTCGAGTATTTTCGAGTTATAAACACGTTTGTGTTTTACTAACTTTCTGTAGAACATGTGAATTTCCCGTTTTCCTCCCGCAAGGGACAGTAGCGCAGGCGCAGATGAGGAGGGGTAGAGGTGGAAGTAGAGTGGTAAGGCCACAGGAGTACGCTGGTAAGTTTCATCTATAACGCGCCTGTAAAATTAGCTTTATTGTCTGTTAAATGTTTATATTTTTTTATACGGTATGGACAAGGTATAAATGCGTTTAAGTTAAAATCACCCAAACTTCCAAACCACCCCCGATATCTCACGGCAATTCGTACATATTTTACGAGGTGGCTAATTCGTACGAATTCGTATGACCACACTCGTACAAATTCATACGATTTTTGCCAAATCGTACGTATTTTACGAGTTGCACATTCGTATGAATTTGTACGAATGACCTACACCAAACCCGCCACCTACCCCTAAACCTACCCGTCAGTGGGGGTCTAGCCAAATCATACGAAATCGTACGAGTGAGGTCGTACAAATTCGTACGAATTAGCCACCTCGTAAAATACGTACGAATTGGTCGTGAGATAGCGTTGTTCTAGCCAAATCGTACGAAATCGTACGAGTGAGGTCGTACAAATTCGCGGCAGGGTGTCCGCGGGTCTTAAAAAGTATTAAAAGTTGATAAATCAATTTAGAGAAAAAAAAAAAGTATTAAAAAGTCTTAAATGCCATTTACCAAAGTATTACATTTTGTATCATCTTTTCATTATGTATATTTTGTCCGAAATAGTGGGGTTCTGTGTAGTTTAAGCTAAGGTTATAAATATGGCTAGTAGTTTTTACCCAATGTATGTCTTAAGTTGTTAGTTCCACTCACTCTGCCATCACAGCTGCACCTTATTCTAATTAGTGCTCCAGCTCTCCTCACACACCTGTCTCCCAATTTCGCATTGATTTTCTTCACTACTTATGCTTCTCTCTTTCTGTGCTGCTCTGTCAGTGTGTCTTCGCTACCATCCGTGTTCACTACTGCCCTTAAGACTCTTTTGCTCTAGTCGTGCCCAGTTTTTCTTGCCCTGTTTGCTTGATTAAATCTTGTTTTTTCTTTTTGATATACCCAGTTCCCCATACGCAGTTCAGTTTTGATTCCTTACCTGGTTGCTGATTGTCGCATTTGTGTTTGGACAATTGCCTTTTCTTTTGTTCAATAACTTTCACAAACTGCGAATCTGCTCTTGGGTCCCTTTTCCCTCCCAGCAACCCTAACAGTTTTATTTATGGACTCCCGCAAGATTTGACGTCATCACTGAGTGGACTGCGCTGCTGCGTGGTCAGAAATTCAGCGAGAGCGGGATCAACAAGCCCCGCGCTATCATTACCGCATGCTGCCCATCCGCTCCCGCGATTTTTGAATCTGCTCCCGCAAACATTCTAACATTGTATTTAATTTTCGAGGATCAGGGCGCCGCTATCAATCTGTGGGGTATTTATATCCCTTTGAAATGAGCGCTGCAAGTTCACTTTTGATTTCGTGATCGCGCGCCGCACTGTGTAAAGTGAGTACATCTATATTTGTCAGTGAACTCGCTATCTGTTGAGGAGCAAAATCCTCCAAAATCTTGTCAGTCATTTCTCCTTACTTTTGACCCGTGATCAGCCAATCTGACTTCTGCAACTCGTGTTGGATGATGGGTTTTTTTTTTTCCAATTTTTTTTGATGTTTTTTACTTCCCCTTTATCAAAAAGTAATAGTAAATCTCTTCTTTCAACACTACATTAAACTGTTTTTTTTACTTCCCCTTTATCAAAAAAAGATTGCATTAATTACATTTGGTTGAAAATGCTTGCACTGAAACATTTTGCATTCTACCTGTAATAAAACTGTGCTAAATGTTTTTGGGCCACACTAGGAGAAGCATTTGAGCTGTGTGTTGATAAATGTGCATAACAGTGACTGTAAAGTAGGTATTTTAGGGGGGATGGAAATGACATTTTTTATATTTGGGACATGGTAAATGCGCTACTTTGGGGGTGTGTGTTTTTTTTTTTATTTTTTTTTTTTATTATACTGACATGGGCTTGGGATGCACAATTAAAAGGATGTAATAGTTGTTGATTATTATTTTACCTTCCATGATCATTCAAGACTTGATCAGGTGCAGTACTGACACTATCAAATCAAGCACTCCATAATCACGGGTAAACTGTCTGATCAGTCAGATGTTTGTCAGAAGTGTTCCCCACAAAATATCTATGGTTTGCAGAGAGTAATAAGAGCTGATGTTACAAATACATCTTTTATAGTAAATGTAAGTTAAAGTGTCGCCGATGTAATCGGTTTAAAACTTGGAGTGGCGATGAGGTCTTAAAATGTATGAAAAGAGTCGTAAAGGTCTTAAAAGGTATAAAATTTAACTCCATGATTCCTGTATATACCCTGAATAGGCCTAAGCATGATATTGCGGCTTCGAGAAAAATCTATTTCCAGACACACTGAAATGTCTCTGTGTGTAATTTGTGAAATGACGTTTCTCTTTTTTTTGGTGTAAAATTGGGCTGCTGGTGAATACTGACTTAGGCCTAACGTTAATCGTTTTAAGAATTTGTTTGGTCGGTCATATTCACTAAAAACCGCAGACCTTTTCCCGCCTGCGACACATTTACAGAGATAATATTATTATTAATAGTTATGTGGATGTAACGTGTCCCTGGTGCATAATATTAATTATTCTTTTTACAGTAGTTTTTTAAATGCATCTGTGGATTTTTTTTTCTTCTTTAACAAGTTACCATTAGTAGAGCTGTGTCTATTTGCCATGTCCCCATGAGTGATTTGTAGACTTTATTTATAATTTTCACTGTCAAGTAACAAGTATAAAAGTGTTCATTTGAGAGTAAATGCCCCAGTGACAAGCTGTGTTACCACTAAAAGTAAACTTTTTGTGAATTTGTTAAAATATGTATTTTTAAAATTTATATATAATATATAATTGTTAAAATATATATTTTTAAATTATTAAGATTTATTAAAACTCTAGTGGCTAATAGTGACTATAACAAAAATAAAGTTTAGATTACCTATTATAACCCTCATAATGAAAACAATTTTAATTTGCTCTTAATTTACTCAACCTCAGGCCATTCAAGATATACAGTACTGGTCAAGTTTGGATGCATTACTTTTAAAAATATTTTTTTTAAAAGAAGTCTCTTCTGCTCATCAAGGCTGCATTTATTTGATCAAGAATACAGAAAAAAAAACAGTAATATTGTGAAATAATGTTTTTTTTTCTATTTTAATATACTTTTAAAATAAATTATTTGTGCGATTTAAAGCTGAATTTTCAGCATCATTACTCCAGTCTTCAGTGTCGATCCTTCAGAAATCATTCTAATATGGCTGATTTTATAATCAATTTTTGGAAACCGTTGTGCTGCTTAATATTTTTTTTTGGAAACTTGTGATACTTTTTTCAGAATTCATTGATGAAAAAAATGAAAAAGAACAGCTTCTATTCAAAATAGAAATCTTTTTCTAACAACATATGTCTTAATTATTGCCTTTTGATCAATTGATCACATCCTTGCTGAATAAAAGTGTTAATTTCTTTAAAAAAAAGAAAGAAATTACTGACACCCAAACTTTTGAATGGTATTTTATATTGTTACAAAAGATTTCTTTATCCTGAAAAAAGTATCACAGGTTATAAATCATAGATAGATAATAAATCATCATATTAGAATGATTTTTGAAGGATTGTGATGCTGAAGACTGGAGTAATTATACTGAAATTAAATTATATTTTAAATTATATTAAAATAGAAAAACCATTATTTTAAATTGTAGTAATCTTCACATATTACGTTTTTTTTTTATTTGTTAAAAAAAAAAAAATGCAACCTTGATGAGTACTACTTTCAAAAATATAAAAAAAATGGTAAGGTGTCCAAACTTTTGACCATACTGTAGGTGACTTTTTATTTTATTATTTTTTTTTTTTTTTTTAGTTCATATAGAACCATAAAGAAGATTGTTAGCTAAAACCATAGTCTTTGGTGATTCATTTAATGCAAGTCGACGGTAACCATCTTTTTGAGGATCAAAAAACATATAAAAACCAACACAAAATTAATATTCGTGGTTCCTGATGATACATTGGTGCCTTACAAAATGATAGGTCTGTGCAAGAAACTAAACATTATTAATGTATTACCTTTAATTCACAGCCTCACGTTTAAACACGTTTTTACTACAGTCTGGAGCGCAAGCGTAAAGATGTATCAAGCTTTGGGGAAAAGTTAATCTTCCTGACTGTCATGAGGAAAGGGAGGATGTGTCTGTTGTATTGTGCCTAAATGAGCTTGCATGTATGTGAATTAATTTTAATTTGTTAATATTTATTCACTAGATGTCCGATGATCAACCGCTCAATTCTTGAGTGTGCCAGTGGGGATTGTGATAGTTGAAGATGGGACGACTCTTAAGCCCCTCAACTCTCTCTGCATTCGTCTCCCTCTTCGATTGGAATAGTAATCGAGGGAAAAATTAGTGATGGACAATCTACATGGACCATCCTGAAGCAATGTGCCTTATGTTCGTACTAAATTTATGTATTGCACCTGAGTTTACCCAAAGTCGCTGGATATACACGTTTGACTTCGTTCAGCACATTCTACTTTACTTGGGGCAGAAAGACCTGCAGCCTAAAACATAGACTTAAAAATGCAGCTTACTGTTAAAAATATGAGCTTAAAGTGCTGTTCAAGTGTCTTAATGTGACTTAAAAATATGAGCTTGATGTGAGAAATGTTTCTTAATGTAAATGTATAAACCAAATAAAGCAGTTTATGGAAAAACAATATTTGTATTAAATCATTTATAAATCATTAAAACAAGTAAACAACCATATAAAACTTGAAAATTTAAGTTAAGTCTATTTGCCTTTTTTAAGTTATCTGTACTTGAACATTTAAGTTAATTCAATGAAGAGACCAACATTAGGTCACTCAATATAACTGAGTTGTCAATTTTGCCATTACTCAATTTTTACTTACGCAACCACTTTCCTCAAATCATTTGAGTAGTCTCAATTTTATTAGGGTTACAGTGTAGCCTGTAACGCTCGACTATTGCCCGTCATTATAATCTTCTGATCGGAGAGATTATGTGTATCAAGATATAGCTAAATATGTTTATCATGTGAATTATTGCTAAATATGCAGTTATAGTACGGGCTGTTGGCATGAATTGTATTCGTGATTGAGCGGTCCTGGAGCGAGTGAAAACCACGACGCTCCTGACTTTTAAAAAATCCGCTCCTCTTCAGTCAGAATCACTCCGCTCCGCTCATACTCTGCTCGGCAGCATGTCTCAAACGCGCGGGGGAGGCTTGAGCCCCATCATTCTCAAAACATAAAATATTTATTTTATTCCAATTTTCGTTTTTGTGTTTCAGAGGAAAAATCAGTGTTAAGGCATCTCTCCATTACAGACCATTCTGAAAGAAGAATTTATGCAAACGCGTTTAAAATGCTTTAATAACTTTAACAGAGATGTCTAGAGGGACATTAAAATTAAATAAAATTAAATAAAATAAAACATTAAATAATAGGTCTGCTTCCCATGTAAGATTTTTCTAATTATAGTCGTTCATTTGTCATTATTCAACTAATCGCAAATTTATATAAAATTTACAACTATAATCCAGCCTTAATATATTCCGCGCTCAAGAACATGCATTAAGTTTGTCACAAAGCACAGGCAGAAGTAGCCTAATAATACTGAAAAAGGAGACATTTTAATTATTTATTAATAAACAAATGTTTTCTTGTCGGCTGCAAGATGAAATTCACAGTGCTGACTCTCTCCACATGGACGCGCCTTTAAAGAGAAATACAACCTTCACAGATTACATAATGCTTTCGTTCTGAATTGATTCGTTTAAAAGACATTTCAAGCTTTCTGTAAATATATTTCTCATGTATGTGAGGCACCCCAATTTTCATTTATTTCATTATTAGGAAAAAAATCACGTGATCGAGAGGGCGCCTCCTTGTCATGCTTTAATAATTTTTGCACAAACACTTGAATATGAATAATAATTCACATTTTGCATATGCATTACAAAGTAAATATTTTTTTTTTACATGCAATTATCCAAAATAAAACCAAACAAGATTTGTAATGAAGATAAAATATAAGAATAAATGCTGCACTTGCACTCAGCATCATGCGCAGAGCAAATCTTGCACTGATATTTTACAGAATATTATACAAACCTGCATTTAAAATGCGGCTGCAATTTATTTATTTTATTTTATTTATTTATTTTTACTTTACTTAAATTATATGAAAGCAAGTAAAGAAGGCTCCATTTAAAATCACTGAAGTTGTCAATTAACTGAAGCTCTTTTTTTTTTTTTTTTACATCGTGTGTACTTTGTTGATAAGTGAGGACGTTGTTTATAATCCATCCATTCTTTAGAGTTTTCAATGATTTAGTTAAATCGTGCAGGTTTAATTTATTCGTTTCTTGTTTTAATTAGGCCTACATAATGGGAGCGAAATTATACAGTGCCTCACGTTTTACTAAAATAAAGAAAATAATTTATAAAACAAGCAAGCCTAGCTCACAGTAGGCTACCACTTTTAATGCTCCGATGCAAAGTGAACCAGATTTTCTTTTTAATAATATATAACACATAATTCATATTATATAAATAATACTGCACACTATTTAAATGTGTCTAATCTAAAATATGGTGTAGAGAAAATATAAGCACAGGCTCATAGGCTTGACATTTTATCCTGCTTGAATTCGTTCTATGCACATATCTTCATAAGGACTAAACTTTCATCTGTGAATATTAAATATTTTTTCTTTCATTTCCCCCGACTGCAGTCAAATATAATTACTTCAGTGAGGCAAAGCTGACGTCTATTTGCGGAAATGTGCTTTGATGCGGTTGTTTGAAAACTTGTGATTAAAGCGCCACTCAGCGGTCAAAAGCTGCAAATGCACTTTGCAAACGCCGCGGCGGCGGTACGAGCGGCGGTAGAATCAACGTTTTGGATGGCCACCTACTGTAGAAAAGCATGGAAAAGTCCTTTGGATACTGCTCTGTAGAAGTCGTAAGATACAGAGGTCTGAACGAGAAGCCAGAAATCCTGCAGAGTACTGCTTTTTTACTGTATGGAGGAAGTGCATCCAGAAATCCTGCAGAGTACTGCTTTTTTCTGGAGGAGTGTAGAGTACTCTGTTTTAATGAATGTTTTAATGTAAGTGTTTGTGTGCTGGCATTAATGGGAAAACATGGAAATGGTATGTGTGATGAATGTGGTGTGGTTGAAACAGTAGAACATGTGTTTTTTAAGTGTAGTAAATATGAAGAACAGCGTAGTGATCTTTTTAAAAATATAAAAGAACAGGTCAGTGAGTATAATGGATTTATTGGGAAAGGGTTTGAGTGATAGACAGAGGTTTAAGGACGTGATAACATTTTTAGAGCTTACAGGACTAGATCACCGGATCTAGAGCCTGAGGAGAAGGAGCAAGTAGCTCTGATCATCCTGGAGGTTGAGGAGATCAGTGTGGAAGCTGGAGGAGCTGAACACGCAGCGTCAGCTGAAGCTTGGTATCTGATCCTCTGGGATGTTAAAGGGATTTAAAAATTATTTTTTTTTTTTTTTTTTTTTTTTTTTTTTTTTGGAATTCAGATCCATTATTCATGTGGGCAAGGTATACAGTAGGTGGCGGTAATACTCCTAAGGAGTGAACGGCCATAAAACGGAAGGAAGAAGAAGAAGAAGAAGTGTTTGTGTGACTGGCTGTGGTTGTATGAGAAAATAAACTCTATATCTGGTGGAGCAAGAGGTGCTCTCCCCTCCTGGTCACTTGAGTGTGATTAGGTTGCGGAGACCAGCATGGCTGGTGTTACACTGGAAAAGAAAGGATGAGTGCATGAGCCCTAAAAACAATAAAGTGAATTGTATGAATGTTGTTTTAGAGAAAATGTTCCAAGAAATGGACTGTGCAGAATATAGAAATATTAATAGATTAATTAAAATAAGATATGCATTTATTATTTAATAACTTGTATTAATAGATGAATTAGAAGATTGCATGTGCTTAAAACTTTATATCTAATATGTGAAGACATCTAAAATTTGTATCTTGTTATCCCTGAGACACAGTATGAAAGTTAATCAATTACAGAGTTTCAGAGGTTTGGGCTTGAATTAACTAAAAAAATAACTTGTGTAGTGCAATGTTGAATGAGAGCAAGATTGGGTGACCAAGTTAATAGACATTTTGATTCAAAAGCCATAGGCATTTTACAATAGGAATGGAACTAGTGTTTCTTAAATATTTTAAATTAAATTATTATATTTAAAATAATAGGAATTATTTTATGTTGGTTGGAAACATTAATTCACAAATACTAGATTATTCTGAATCATGTATGCAAATTTAGAAGAAAAATTATGATTGAAGTCTTTTTATTAGAATTATTTTATGTTGGTTATGTAAAATTAATTATTATTTTGTTTTATTGCAGTATACTTAGATAATAAAGGTAGCTGCTTTCTGCATATTGCAAAGAAAAATGCTTGCTATTTTTCTGCAATGAAGAACTTGCTTTACTAACATAGAATAAGAGAACTGCTGTTTTCAACCAGATGATATTGTTTTTATTAAGGGACCACAGAAAGATAAGGTTGAAAAGTGAAAATTAAATAAAGAGCTGATTGCTCAGACACAATTTGGTCAGAAGTTACAAAGGTTCATTTGATTAATGCAGTCTCTGAGTGTTAAAATTTCAGATGACTTTTTGAACAGTGCCTTGTTCAAGGGAGCAATGAACTGGAGTCTGTCTATAAGTGGTGAAGAGGCAAACACAGCTGTAGAGAGAAGAAGAGGGAGGGGCTGATAGACGCTCACCTCCCCTACTGAAAAAGGAGACAACACTTGGAGAAAGACTGAATTAAAGCAGAAAAAGGTGAATCTTTCACTTGAGACTTTTCCTGAGGGTGAAGAGATCATGAAATGCAAAACTCTGGCAGAAGCAATCAAAAGCCAGACTGAGAAGAGGCAGAGAAACAACAGAGACGATGCAGAGAAACATCGTGTTTTTTGATGCCATCACAGACTGACGACCCAGTACAACAGCCCAGGCTGATGATCTAACCAGAAGGACTTCCATCCCTTCGATGCACAGGTGCTGCATATAAAATGAACACTATAGAGACTGCTTCAAATTTTAATTATTTTATTTTATTATTTTGTTAACTATATTAATCTTGATTATTCACTGGTCTCACAGCACTTCTTTAAATTCTGTGTTTTAACTAACATTCTCAATCTGCTTTTCAATAGGTACTAGTCCAGCCTTATGTCGTAAAGAAAAAAAAAAATACAAAGGACAGAAGTGAGTGCTTGTCTCACCAATCAGATAAAAATGGAGCTGGATTTGGCATATTAAGGGCTATTTCATTAACCGACTAGGGGAAAATGTGCAACTGAATACTTGACAACAATGCTGAACCCTTTTTGGGGAAAAAGTAAAAAGTAAAAGAAAAAAGGTATCTAGATGTACAATAGGAAAAAAAAATATATATATATATATGGTTGAGAAAATAGAAATATTGTGGGTCACTCTGGTTTGTTTAATGGTAATTTTCTAGGCCTAGATTGAATAAAATTATAATAATAAAAAATACTCCAAATCACATATGCTGTCATCACTGGGGATAACAAGATGGAAATGTTGATGGCCATGGATCCTAGATTATGCAGAGATCTCCAATCCTCTTCTCAAAGTAGCTCATGAGCAATAACAAAAAAGTATTTGAATAAACTTTAAATTAGACAAACAAGTGACATTTGAGAAATGATAATTGGGTCTCTCAAGTGCAAAATGCCTAGGCCTATTATTCTAAACAAATTAATCTATTAGATTTTGAAAAAAGAAAGAAGGAAAGAAAGAAAAAGAGGTTTATACAGTGGTGTTAAGCTAAACTTTATGGTGACTGATGTTGCCAAGATGCATGGCATCTAGAAACTATGTGGAATGATACCAGGTCTACGCTAAGTAGAGTTTAACGAAAAAGGTTCATGTTATCCTACTCAGAATGTGCTATTCCACAGATAAAATAATTTAGTTTACAATCAGCTGACATTTTGAAAAAAAAAAAAGATGTTTTTGGCCAAAAGGGGGTGTGAAAGGGTGTGAAAAAGTATGAATGATGGTGTTGTATGGAGTGACAGCGAGTGTCTGACGAGACACTGAGGCAATTCAATCAATTTGCAAAAACAGCTGTATACAAAATTGAATGTGGGCCCACAGGGCAAATTATGCCCAGTAAAATAATGACCATGGATGAATTTGGTTAAGTTTCCTGGTCAGACTCTAGGTCATTGTCGTGGCAGAAAGAAAAACAGTGCTACACTTGCGCAGCGTATAACATGGGAAGGCAGAGCAAAGTAAGCTTGGTCTGTCCACCCCACATCTTTCTTTTCAGTATATCATGATGGTGCTGACTATGTGTCAAAATAATAAAATAATGTCTTTCTGAACAAATAAAGTGGGTTGAGTGTTTTCCAGGTCAAAAGGCCTATGCTACTGAGCAAGATAGGCCTAGGAAATTATCCAGTGATATAGTGGAACTCAGTTTATGAAACAAAGAGATAACTGAAGTAGCATATTGTTGAGAATAAAATTGAAATTAATTGAAAAATAGTAAGGATGCCGATAACTGAGTACAACCAAATTCTTTATTATATTATAGAAAATGGGTATTAGCCCTTTACTCATTGAAATGACAGCACTGGATTTGTGAGATCTCAAAAAGGGGCCAGGACAGCCCTCAACCCACATGAAATTTCCACAGGTCACACCAAGAAGGAGGACTAGCAAGATGAGCAAATTAACATGCTTAATATCACTAACAGAAAACTCTAAAGGTTTACATTTACAGGTGACGGCAGTTCTACTAAGGCCAAGGAATGCTTTGCTCCATCAAAGAGAACCAGTGAGTGTGCAGTTATGAACTCAAGGGAGAGCCTTGCATTAATCAGCAAAACAGTTACAGAGTGACACCTGAGTTCACATCTCTAACCTTAAAATACGGCAACCAGCTTCAACAACTTCACACAGCATGAAGTGAGGGATGAAGGGCGTGCTAGTAATGACCCACCCTTGCCAACGAGGGAAAGACCATTGCAACGACTCGCAAAGAGTCTCCCTGGTGAAGATGGAATGAGAAAGTGATGGGACTGCTAATGAGATATAAATACTTGGGAGCAGATGTGGGCCAATAAATGGAAAAAAAAAAAAAAATGGAAAAAGAAGGAAAAATACAAGTAATGGCAGATCAAGAATTCGAAGGTTATGAGAAGGGAAATATTGACGTAGGAAGATTTGAAGGGAAATGCATCAAAATATGGAAAATACCCTAATGTAAAGCTTATTTGTTATTGAAAAAGGCTCACCAGCTATAATTGATGAAATTGATATTGTATTGGCAGACATATAATGCATTAGAATAAGGATTAGAATAAGGCCTCTTGTCAACATTACCAGAAAATTAATCAGGATTATCTACCAGGGTTATGCTGACACATTAAAATTTCATATCTCTTTAGAAGAGGAAACAACAAATTAAGAAAAAACTAGAATCAAAAAAGCTGATGAAAAAGAGGCATACCTAACAACCAAAAGGCATACCTAACAAATTTAATACAAGAGATGAAGTTACATTAAGGTTTGAATTAATATTAATTTGAATTACAAAAAGAAAAAAATAAATTACAGAATGGACTAATTACATACAGTACAATCAGCAAAGATTTATTAATTACACAGATAAGGCCTTAACATTTAAAGGAGAGCAATTGGATGCAACAAGCAGAATGACAAGAGCAAAATAGAAAAGCGCTAGATTATTTGTAAACTGAAGAAGGAAAAGTATGTGTTGTTTGGGGAACAATGATGTATTTACATACCAAATAATACTGCTCCAGACGGAGCATTTAGTGAAGTAATGATCAAATTGAAAAAGCTAAGAATGGAAGATAAAGCAAATGCTGGAAAAGATAATAAAATGTAAGATTGGTTTGATCTAAAGTTAGGAGCATGGGGAGCATAGTTGATAACTAAATTGGGAAAGTTTTTAGTAATTGCATTATTGACAGGAGGATTACTATTTTACTGTGTACTTTCTATATTGGGGTCACTAGTTATCAAAGCCACAGCTAAGCAAATTGAAATTCAAAGATGTCAAGATGATGGGTAATTTATTTTTGAGGGTAACTAAAATGGCCTCTACAGTGCACAAAAGATCTGTTCTGAAGATCAACTATGCTATTTTTGTGATGTTACATTTTTTATGTTTTGATGTTTATTCCTCTTGGATTCTACATAACTGTGACAACCACAGGCAAGTGCTGAACCAATTGCACACTCATGCTTATAACATTGTTTTATCTTTAATGAGGGGCTAGGGAGACTGGATCTTTTACTCCCTCCTAGTCAAGTGTGGGGGGAGATGTTTGGTCCTGGTGCTCCACTCCAGAGTGCAGTTACAGAATCTAGTCATTGGTGATAAAAATATGAGACTTAATTTAGTCACTAGGTAGTGATAACTGATGAGACTGAATTTTTATTGGTCAATATGTGAACTAATCAAGTATAATCAATGTGAATCTAGCCATTTGTGTTTCAAATTATTCTACTGTTATAATCATGCATTTGCCTGTGTGTAGAGGCCTGCGTGAGAATGGAATGTGCAGACAGTGCAGGGGTACAGTATATGGTGTAGCTGCACACTCTATTTGGACATTAGACAAAATATATGATGAGACCTCCTTGGTGCAGACATTATAAAAATACAGTATATGGTAAAGTTGCTTGTCCTGTTTTGACATAGGACAAAATATATGATTAGGCCTCCTCGTTTCACTTAAAATAAATTCTACATCCTAAAAGCAAGCTGGAGACACAGCCATAAAAGGTAAAAGAGTTGATATATGTATGAGAACCATATGTATGAAATGGATTGAACATGGGCACGCCTTCAGAAGCACTGTATAAAATAGAGAACCGAGACAGACTCGACAGACTGTTCTGCAGAGCTTTCTCGGTTTTATTTTCTCTTGATAATAAAATCTAAATTCTGGCATCAAAACCCCAAGACTTCGAGAGTGATTCTTCTAAACGTGGCAGAAGCCACCACACTACATACATTTAAAATGTTTTAATTACTGAATTTTATGATGTAATGAATTTTATTTCAATTAATTACAATTAATAAACAAAGAAGCTTGAATGTGTGATCTTCTGGATTCACCATATTTGATGTGCCATAACCATATTTCATGCTAAATTAAATCCGTCTAAACTTTCACTTTCATTGATCTACAGACGATAAAGCAACTTTCTACAATTTCTCTCTCTGGTGGTGGTTTGAGGAGAGACCACCCACATGATTGTAAAATGCCCTGGGTGTACAACAATACACAATAAAGCGCTATTTAAATGCATCATTCATTCATTCATTCATACAATAATTATTGTTGTATTTTTGTATTGTGATATATTGTGACAACATATTGTTGTACTTCTAGAAAGTCTCTCTGTAATGAAGCAGCTGATGAAAGGTGGTCTATGTTTTAGAGCAGCGCCTGGGTTTTAAAGATGCCTTATGTATTCTATGGCTGCTTATATTTTTTCCTTAATATTTTTCTGTTGCCTTAATATTCTTTGTGAGGATGAATCCAGAGAATACAACATAATGCACTGTAAAAAGTCAGAAGACAGAAGAAATGGATACATTTCAGCATTATTAATCTGTCTGTGTAAATGAATCTATGTACATCAGCTGCTTCAGTTTCTTTCTGCAGTGGAAGAAGACAGAAGAAATGGTTACATTTAAGAATTGTTTATATGTATGTGTAACTGTATATGTGTTTACAACTGTCAATATGATTAGTTAAATATGCTTATTTATGAGGACAATGATATTTAACTCACCCTTCACTGAGACAGAAACAGAGCTTGATTGTGATGAGAATGATCCTCCATCTATGAGTCCACCACACGTGTACTGACCCGCATCAGATGTTTCAGATCGTTCAATAGTGAGAGTGTTTCCGTTTACAGTGTAACGCTTAGACGTCTGTAACATTACACTGTCTGTGTCTTTATACCACTCATATTTCCAGTCACTGTGATCAGAGTTTATCACACACACGTCAGATCGACTCTCTCTCCAGTGAATACTGTACTGTCTGGTGTCACAGTCAGTGTAGATGTTGGTAAAGCTGTGAAGAAAGACAAAACATGAAGTGACTCAAACAGCTCTTTCAGTGGAAAAATTACTTTGTTAATGTGTTATAAAACTATGTAGTTTATACATTAATTAATGTAATTTCATAATGCTGGTTTTATTTATGTATAGTGATAAGTTTCCTGATCTCAGTTTATTTGAGGAGGCTGTGTCTCCGTCATGAAGCATCTCAGGATTCTCAATAACAGTCTCTGTGTGTGTTGCTGCAAGAGAGCGACCATCTGTGTTATTTTCTTTCTTTCTGTCTTTCTTTCTTTCTTTCTTTTTATTATTATTCATGTATAATCAAAATCATTTATCACTGAATTATTCAATTTAAACAATTATTCATTTTTATTATTTTACTTTATCTGCTTTTATTGTTGTTTAATCTTATGATTGTTTGGTTTCAAAACATATTTGCCTCTGTGAGAACAAGAACGTCTCCATTTAAATGTTTTTAACGTCACAGATTGATGTTGTTTAAAACATTCATGAAATATTCATGATTCTGCTTAGATAAAAACACAGTTATATTAGACCCATATGATTTCACTCTGTCTCTCACTACATACATTTAAAATGTTTTAATTACTGAATTTTATAAAGTAATGTTTTTTATTTATTTATTTTATTATTATTATTATTAATTACAATTAATAAACAAAGAAGCTTGAATGTGTGACCTTCTGGATTCACCACATTTGATCTCCCATTACAATATTTCATGCTAAATTAAACCTGTAAACTTTTATTTTGGTTGAAGTGAAGTGAAGTGAAGTGACGTGACATTCAGCCAAGTATGGTGACCCATACTCAGAATTCGTGCTCTGCATTTAACCCATCCGAAGTGCACACACACAGAGCAGTGAACACACACACACACACACACACTGTGAGCACACACCCGGAGCAATGGGCAGCCATTTTATGCTGCGGCGCCCGGGGAGCAGTTGGGGGTTCGATGCCTTGCTCAAGGGCACCTAAGTCATGGTATTGAAGGTGGAGAGAGAACTGTACATGCACTCCCCCCACCCACAATTCCTGCCGGCCCGAGACTCGAACTCACAACCCTTCGATTGTGAGTCCGACTCTCTAACCGTTAGGCCACGACTTCCCGAACTACAGATGATATACTGTCACATTGTTGTATTGTGATCTGTTATGACACAACAGGTTGTTCTCCTTCAGTTATAATATACAGTTGTGACTCTAATTCAGTGGTTCTTAATCCTGGTTTTGGGGATGTCTGGATGTGGTTTTGCACGTCTCTCTTATTTAACACCTGATTGTGTGATTAACAGAGAGCTAGATGAACTGAACTGAGTGAGTCAGATAAAGGAGACATAAATGTTCAGATCGGGTCTCCAGCAGCAGGATTAAGAAGCACTAATAACTGAATTGTGTGTGAATCTAACTCTATTCAGCTTTCTATAACAAGTTTAAATCACTAATAACTGCACAATATCTGTCCTATAAAGCAGGCTTAACCAAACTGAGGTTTGTGAGAGAACTGCAGGGGGTTGAAAAGCTAATAATTAAATCATAAAAATATAAAAATAAAATAAATAATAAAAAATAAAAAAATAAAAATAAAAACACAAAAGTATTAAATGTTTAATTTGTTTATCTGCATGTCATGTGACTATTAACTAGGGCTGGGTAATATGGCCAAAAAATTATCACAATGTGTTTTTTTTTTTCATATCAGTCGATATCGATATTATCACGATAGATGTCAAATTTAATTTCTTTCAAGTTTAAAGGCAGATTTTTGCTCCAATTTGAAAGTTGTAAAAACCAAATGTCTTATTGTGGTTTTAAACTATTCTTTATGATCAGAACATGACAAACACTTCGTTTTTGAATTCTTTACATTTTTACAGCTTTTTACTTAACAAAATAAATATCTTAATAGAAAAAAGAAATAAAATCTTAGTTCTGCATGTTCTAATGAGTAACTGTTTCAAATCAAGAAACAGGTTTGTGTTCCCTGATAATATTTATAATTTGTTTTTCTTTATTTTTCTCCTAGAAACACATTTGATAGTAGCTTGAGTTAGGATGCAGATGTAGATTTATGTTCATTATCAAAAACAGTAATATCTGTAAAAACTGTAGCTATCTCATATGGTGAAATTTAATTCTGACTGTTTGAGGTGCTTTTAACCATTGGTCTTCCATAGTAGCATACATTTAGATCATGATAATCAATTAAAACCACAATTATAGCGCCTCAATACCATGGAAAAATTAAATATGGCTTCTAGGTATTTGTATAAAAACTACACGAATGTCTAAATACTATAGGCTAAACGCTAGCTTAATCACAAAATTACTGTAATTATATTCCATTACTCCTCTTTCAATAAATTTAATACATTAATAATATAATAAAATATTCAGATTTCTGACATAATACCATGGTGCAGTTAGTGGTACTACAGTAAATCTATGGTAAATGATGGTGATTTGTAGATTAAAAGTCTTCTCACTGTGGTTGCGCACAGTATTTCTGCTGTTCGTCAGCGCTGTATCATCTGGCTTGGAAACAGAGTTATTTGTGCTCCTCGCTGAATTCAAGAACTTCACTCTGGATCTCACAGCAGCAATGTTTTTGATCGAGATTCATCAGCGAGTAATGCATCTGCTCTCGTGAAGCTCGCGTATGGAAGGCCAAAAGGGTCAAAAACACGCAAATTTTAATGCGTAAACAACACGTTAAATACGTGTGTTTCACGCATAAACAACATGCATTTAACGTGTTAAATACGTGTCGTTTACGTGTGAGAAATAAGATCGTTGAGTTAGTTTATTTTATTTAACGTTTTATATGCGTGTGGTGTATGTTTTGTGTATTGTACATGTTAAAAAAGTTTGAACGGGTCAGTGTCATTAGCCGCGTTTCCACTGTCGGGCTTAAAGCGGGCGTGCTTGTGCGTGGCAGGGCCAGTCGCGTTTCCACTGTCACTTCCGGGGCTTGATCGTGCCTCGTCGGGGCTTCCTCGGGGCCAACAGCCAGGGTTTTCTGGCCCGACAAAAACCTTGGGCCAAAGCGGGCCAGCTGGGGCTAGAGGAGTGGTTATGAACAAAGGTGGAGTTTCTCCGTGTGTCAGCGCCGTTCATTTCAGAAAGATAACAGCTATAACACCAGCATTAAAAACTTTTAAAGAATAAGATGAGCTCAAAACTCACTTTCAGTCAGCAGCGAGTGTTTGAAATAACGCGATCCGATGTGGATTATAATCATAAAAGGCAGAAATATTTATAAGCGATGTAAAAGACTATGCACGCTAAACATTAACGTTACCATAATAAACATGGTAAATGCAACCACTTGAAGAAATCAGACGTCAGCTTCTTATTGTCTATCACAATTGTGTATTTATTTATTAGCCTAACATATTTTATCTGTCATGAGTCTCGTCTCGAGAGTTTAGCTCCGCGTAGCATGTCATCAAAATATAATAATGATTTTTGTTCGGGAGCTTTTATAAAAATAGAGTCATTATCATTCATTCTAAATGTGACGTATATAGGCTACTGTGGCTACAAATAAACAGTAACAGTCTCGACTGAATAAGCAGATATTTTCAAGCGTTTAAAATAAATAAATAAAATAGAAATTCATTTATTTCTGTGTGATTAATTTTGAGTCCTGATAAATTGATTCATTATGATCAATGTATCACTTATAGTAAAACATCGATGCTTTTGAATATTTAACAAAGCATGCAAACAAGCTGCCGCTGTTATCATGTTCGGTTTGTGATCGCGCTAGTTCCAGTGACTTATTTCTTAGTTTTCTGATAACTTCTCTTTGTTGGTGAAATGATAGGGTTGCATGACGTTGTTCCTGAGAGGCATGTAATGGGCGGGTTTCAGTGAAGCGCAGCGGAGCTTCTGGCCCGACTGTGGAAACGCTGCGCTATTCTGGCCTCGTGCTACTGGCCCAAGCCTATTAGTGTCACGAGGATGCGGGGATGAACTCAAGCGCAGACAGGATGCACTACACACAAGGTTTATTACTGACAAAAAGGGAAAACAAAACCCACGAGGGGGAAAACAACGACTAGGGAAAAGACAAACACTTAACAAGACTCTGACTAGACTGAATACCCACAGTAAAACAAAAAGACTCTTCACTCTGGTTATCACACGACAGCAATACAATCCACAGGTTTGACAATGTGCAACAATGAACCACACCAGACAGCGAACACAAGGGGATTGAAATAGGGAGACTAATGATAACATAACAGGTGACACAGGTAAAGCAATAATGACAAAACGAGGATAACAAGGGAACGAGACAACACAAGCACATGACCCAAAGACAAGGCCATGTGCTTGCACACAAAACACGTGTCTGTCATGATCCTGCCTCAAGACTAGAGAAAAATCAAGGACAAGAGGGCAGAATCATGACAGAACCCCTCCCTTAAGGAGCGGCTTCCAGACGCTCCTCAAGGGGACATCAAATGCGGGACATGACTGACTGTGACACAGACACAAACCAACGAAACATGACAAATAACAATAAAGGTAAACAAGAATACAAAACAACAGGGTTCGGGTGACATATCAGAAATAACAAACAAGGAAGGGGAGGAGGCGGGATAACAAAGTTCGTGGGGAGAAGTCCATGGTGGATGGGTGGAGCGGAGGTCTTAGGTTGACGGGATGATGGCTGATGACGTGGGGTCCGGGCAGGTCTGGATGGCGTAGAGTGGGAAGGGAGCTTGGGAGAAACAGTCCGGGGTTGTACTGTGACAGGGGGTACAGCAGGCAACTGTGGAGGGGAAAAAGGTGCTGGGCTCACAGAAGCAGACCCAGAGTCGATGCTTCCCCACACCGAATCAACACTCGGCATCTCGGCCTCTGTAGCGGCGTCGATAGAAGCTGACTCTGGGTCAGCGCTCTCTGCAACCGGCTTGGGGTCAACGCTCTCTGCAGCACTCTCGGCGGCCGGCTTGGGGTCAGCGCTCTCTGCAGCACTCTCTGTGGCCGGCTTGGGGTCAGCGCTCTCTGCGGCTTTAGGGACAGGGTCTGGGGACAAGACAGGTCTGACAGGAACCTCTAGGATTTTGACAAGGCGTGACAAATATTCCGACAGGGTCTTGGCAGAAATGACGACAGGCATCTCCTGACGAGCTGAAACAGACTGTAAGACTGCTTTAGCAGCAGAATCGGCCGCGGCTCTCTCCTCAGCTCTCACAACTGCAGACTCAGATACTGCTCTCTCGGTTACTGGTTCGGAAACCTCCCTCACTGCAGTAGTTTCAGGAACAACAGTCTCTCCTGCAGTCTTCGGAAAAGCCTTCCCTTCAGCAACCTCTGGAACCGTGCTTACAGCGGCAGGCTCAGGAACAACGCTCTCGGTTACAGTGGCAGGTTGGGGGGCCATCGCGGACTCAGGGGGAGATGGGGACGGAGGACAGAGAGCACCCCTCTTCCTCCTCTTTCTCCTTGGCTGCGGAGCAGAGGCAATAGCCGGATCTGTGATTGGTTGGGGAGGTTCAGCAGGAGCCGTGACTAGTAGTGGAAGGACAGTCTCAGGCAGGGTTGACTCCGTTGCTGAGGACTCCGAGGCAGACTCCCACGAGATCCGTCTCCCACGTTTCCTGCAGAGACTGATAGGTGAGGAAGATGCCTCGGGATTCGAAGAGGGATGAGCCTGATCACCCAGTGTTGCCACGGCCAAGACACGACCCTCTCAGATCACAGGCAGCTTCGCAGAAGGTGGGGACCTCGAGGAGGAAACCTGCAGCTCCTCCTGGGAGAAACTCTCCCAGAGTCGGGCATACTCCCTCAGGATCCACTCACTCTGGGACGAGAATGGAAGGTCGACCCTCCTCTTGTCGGTGGGGGACGACAACCAGCATTGTTCCCGGAACTCTGATTGTCTCTGGAGTTGGGAGGACACCCTGTCTGCTGGGTTCATTCTTTGGTGGTTCATTCTGTCACGAGGATGCGGGGATGAACTCAAGCGCAGAAAGGATGCACCACACACAAGGTTTATTACTGACAAAAAGGGAAAACAAAACCCACGAGGGGGAAAACAACGACTAGGGAAAAGACAAACACTTAACAAGACTCTGACTAGACTGAATACCCACAGTAAAACAAAAAGACTCTTCACTCTGGTTATCATACAACAGCAATACAATCCACAGGTTTGACAATGTGCAACAATGAACCACACCAGACAGCGAACACAAGGGGATTGAAATAGGGAGACTAATGATAACATAACAGGTGACACAGGTAAAGCAATAATGACAAAACGAGGATAACAAGGGAACGAGACAACACAAGCACATGACCCAAAGACAAGGCCATGTGCTTGCACACAAAACACATGTCTGTCATGATCCTGCCTCAAGACTAGAGAAAAATCAAGGACAAGAGGGCAGAATCATGACAATTAGCCCCGCCCGGCCCGTTTTAAGCCCTGGCTCGCACTGGCCCGACAGTGGAAAAGCGGCTATTGGCTGCTGAGGACTTGGGTCAAACTACTTCTGTGAGCTTAGGTGGGTTTACCATTCATAGACTAGGCTACCACCATTTAAAATGCAATAGATCAGCTTATTCAGCCTATTTATTTTGTCCTTTTTTTGTGTATAGCCTATAGAAATAATATATTTAAATTGCAGTTGTATGAAAATTTTGATATTATATTAGAAATAAAATTGCCTTGTTTTTCTCCACGTACACTTTTTTTAGTAAATAAACTTATTAGTGGACATTATAGTTTTAACAGTGATCAAACTTAAGTTAGCATCAAAGCTTTTACATTTATGTGGGTAAATCAGTTACAGTGAAGGGAAGCAATCAATGCGGGTTTAAGACAAACCATTGTAATCAATATATGTCTTTGGAAAACAACGTGAGCTTTTCTTGTGCTTACATTTACAGCTGTCACCAGCAGGCGGTGCTTATTATGCATTCAGACAAACATGCAGGTGATATTATCAATTAAAATTAATTTAAAGACGTAGAGTATTTCAATATGGTAATTTAGAATGTATAAGTATTTAAGACTTTCAGGTCAGGTATAAGAACTTGATTTGGCTTTCCTGAGAGCAGAAATATTCTACTATACTAAAGTCCTAGGCCACCCTGAATATACTAAGTAGCTCTTTTTTTTTTATTGTTTTTTTTTTTTTTTTTTAGAACCACAAACACATAGATTGTATCTGCAAGTAATCTGGATTGTTAATGAGATGCCTAATGTACACTTACCAAACCAATGCAAATTAGGCTTTGTTGATGCCGTGAAGCAGATCATGAACTTTCTCTGTCAACTTTGATCTTTAAAGCTAAAATGAACCAAACCCTTGCAATAACTCTGTGTTATTGGCAGCAGACCGAGATACATTATGATTCAAAGTTGTAAGTATAAGTCATAGCATTTTTTGATTCATTAGGGGGGAAGTCACCAGCATGTTACACTACTGTATACAGTGACCCTGCTAAGGGCATTGTTCATAGGCTAAGTGCTGGTGTTCAGATATACTTGATAGGCCACCATATAGAATAAATTAAGCTGTTTACTGTTTAACTTAATGTATATGACATAGCAAATTTGTTTTCTTCTGTTTATCTGTTCAGTTTTATATTTTATATTCATCACGTGTATATCTGTTTAGAATTTCATGTTGTTATTATTGTGTGTTTATATTTACTCTGCATTTTCGGTTTCTTTAGAAAACTACACACTAAATACACCCACAACTAAGGACTATATTTAATCTGTGTTAATAACTAATAACTGAGTTGTTGTGGTGACAGATAAACAGGTTTAATCCCAAATTTCCAACATCTTTTCACCAAGTCTCTTACCGCACACCCTGTGGCGGGGTTTCAAAACCTAACCAGCAGTTTTCTCAAATGAGACTGTGCTATTAAAGCTCATTTTTTCAGTTCCCCACTTACTTTACCTTCCTCAAGCACTGACAGAACACAGACTCTGACGGAGCCAGACCAGTTGATATCAAATCATCTGCATTATGAAATGTACAGTACACTCTTAAAAATAAAGGTGCTTCAGAAGTTTCTTGAAGCGATGCCATAGAAGAACGATTTTTGGTTCCACAAAGAACCATTCAGTCAAAGGTTCTTTAAAGAACCATCTCTTTCTTACATTTTTGTAATCTGAAGAACCTTCTTTCACCACAAAGAACCTTTTGTGAAACAGAAAGGTTCTTCAGATGTTAAAGCTACTTTATGTAACCATTTAGACAAAAAGGTTCTTCTATGGCATTGTGAAGCACCTTTATTTTTAAGAGTGTAGGTCAATGTGTTAACATATTCATTACTATTTTAAATCAGAACTAATGTCATTGAAAGCTCAAATGTACAATAGACCTACAGTACAATAGATTTTCTATTCACAAAACCAGCCTCATGTTGTTTTAGAGCTGTGAATGATTGCAATATGTGCAGTCTATTGTTCTTGTGACTCTATAGGGCAGGGGTGTCAAATTTAGTTCCTGGAGGGCCACTGTCCTGAAAGAGTTGATTAGCTGGATCAAGTGTGTTGGAGCTGGTTGGATTGAAACTCTGCAGGATAGTGGCCCTGTAGGAAATGTGCTGTGAACTTGTGCTATAGGGAATGCTTAAACTTATTGTTGACCGGATTAGTAGTTTTCTAAGTGAAACCTGCTTATATAAAAAAGCGTAAAGTGTTAAATGAGCAGTTTAAAAGGGGAGTCAATGCAGTGTCACTTGTCATCTTTCTTAGCTATTTTATTAAAGTCTTCTTTGATGGACAAGATAAATGTATGAAACTGTAAATGTATGTCTGTGAACCGAACACAAGTATGTACTGAAAATAAATAAATAAACTGCAACACTATACATTCCATTTGCTGTAGAGTAAAGGCACCTAAATGAATGCAAGTATTTCATGCAAGTATCAGGGAAAGCCCACAAATTTGATCTAAAATCTCTAAAATTATCAAAAATGTTATTATTTGATATTTATTCACCTGATACAGTCAGTGTAACAGCAGCACTGGTGTCTGATCTCTGTGAGTCTGATCTCTGTGAGTCTGATCTCTCTCCTCTACAGCTGTATTTAACACCGTAAGACACATAATCAGCTCTGAAACTGAACTCTGCTGTTGTTGTTGTTCTGTATGGATAGAGAGTGTCTTCATCTTTAAACCAGCTGTATGTCCACTGAATGTCTCCTGCTCCCTGTATGTCACATGTGAGAGTGACTGTCTCTCCTCTGAACACACGCTGATCTGGAGTCACCTTCACTTCAGCTTATGGTCTCGCTGTATTAATACACATATGAGTAAATATTGAAGAAAAACATCACTGTATCATAATCACTGTTATTAACATATAAGAAAATGACTGCAACGTCAAGACATTTTCTGTAATTTCTACAGTTATTACTGCAAATTCCCTTTACAGTAAATAACCTTAATTCCTTTTGCATCATGAAAAAGCTCTCAAAAGCTCTTAACACTTAGAAGCAATTAGCATTAGTTTTTTTTAATAGTTTTGTTAATAGAATTTAAGATTTACTGCATTGTGTGTGTGTGTGTGTGTGTGTGTGTGTGTGTGTGTGGTGTGTGTGTGTGTGTGTGTGTGTGTGTGTGTGTGTGTGTGTGTGTGTGTGTGTGTGTGTTTTAAAGGCAACTGCACTGAGGCATCAAGAAACACATGAGCTTCTGCCACCCACACTGAGACTGATAATTCATGACAAGAGAAGAACTTTACTATGATTTTAAGAGGTTTGTCTATTCTGTTGTATTCACAGATCATACAATTGCAGACTGTACAACATTTGCATAATTTAAGAGTGTAAAAAGTGCAATGTAATGAGGTCATGTGACCGTTTGAGTCACTATTGTTGTATGATGTGATTTGTTTCACATGAAGAAAAAGGCAGAATACAGTTTATACTGAGCTGAATTTGGTAAACAGTAAGAGTTTTTCATTTTGATCAAAACCACAGTCTCTCAGATGGACATGTGATCATAACAGAGTGAGTTTATGAGGACAAATGATATTTAACTCACCCTTCACAGTGAGAGAAACAGACCTTAACTGTGATGATTTTGGTCTTTCATCTCTCTGTCCTCTACACCAGAAATGACCCTGATCGACTCAGTAGCTCCTCTGATAGTGAGAGTGTCTCCGTTTTCAGTGTAACGTTGGGAGTCCTTTAAAATCAGATTGTTGTCCTTTCTGCCTTTAAACCACTCATATCTCCACTCAGCTGTCTGGTAATATGTCCAGTCATAGCTCCGGTCATATTTCAGGCCATTTCTCTGTCTCCAGTCACTGTAAGACTCAATCACACACGTCAGATTGACTGTCTCTCCAGTGAATACAGGACTGTCTGGAGTCACAGTCAGAGTAGATCTGGGTAAATCTGTGAAGAAAGACAAAAATATGAAGGGACTCAAACAGCTCTATCAGGGAACAAATATTTTGCAAATATATTATAAATCTACAAAATAATTATTTATGTCCTATTTCATAATACTGGTTCTGTTTTATTTGTGTACTGTCTTAGTTTTCTGATGAATCTCATTTCAGTTTTTTGAGGAGGCTCTGTTTAAGTCATGAAGGATCTCAGGAATCTCAATCTATCTTATTTTTCTTGTAAGAGCGCCGCAGTTTAATGTGTCTGGCTTACAGTGTCATTCACTTCTGTCTTTTTTTTGCTACAAAACAGCTTGATATTGCAAACTGGTGTGTCCTACCATATTATTTTAATATATTATCTTAATTATGAACACACTGGTTTGTAGTGCACACAGTTTTTCCGTTTACTGCACTTTGTTATTCTATTCATTATTTCTCTACAGTGTCTAATGAACCTGACGTCTCACACATTCAAAGAAAATGGTTTACTTCTGCGCTGAAAAAAAAGATTGATAACAGCCTCTGTGTGTGTTTCTTCAAGAGAGCATCCATTATACACCTGTGTTATTATTTTCTTTGTTTTTATTAATGAGTAATCATAATCATTGATAATTTCATTGTTCTATTTAATCAAATAATCATTTATTCATTTTTATTATTTAGTGTTTCACTTATTTTACTTGCTCTTGCGGTGCTTTCAATTGTTGTTTAACATGATTGTTTGGTTTCAAGTAAGAGAATGTCTCCATTTCAAGGTTTTTAACATCACATGTTGATTTTCTTTAATACAGTTCTATCTACACGGCTGAATACGGCTTTGTGAACTGGTTTTGGGTATCAGACAGGACAAGATGGATGTCTCAGGATCTGATAAAGTGACTGGATGGAGATCTGTTCTAACAGTCACATGCTCAGACAAACAGCTAAAATGTAGTGTTACATCAGGAATGGACTTGAATAAGACCCTCATGCAGAGAGCAATAGAGACACCAGAACACAAATATTCATGATTCTGCTTTGATAAAAACACAGTTATATTAGACCCATATGATTTCACTCTGTCCCTCACTACATGCATTTAAAATATTTTAATTACTGAATTTTATGATGTTATGATTTTTATTTGTATTTATTTCAATTAATAAACAAAGAAGCTTGAATGTGTGATCTTCTGGATTCAGCATATTTTGATGTGCCATAACCATGTTTCATGTTAAATTAAATCCGTCTAAACTTTCACTTTCATTGATCTACAGACGATAAAGCAACTTTCTACAATTTCTCTCTCTGGTGGTGGTTTGAGGAGAGACCCCCACATGATTGTAAAGTGCTTTGGGTGTACAACAATACACAATAAAGCGCTATTTAAATGCATCATTCATTCATTCATTCATACAATAATTATTGTTGTATTTTTGTATTGTGATATATTGTGACAACATATTGTTGTACTTCTAGAAAGTCTCTCTGTAATGAAGCAGCTGATGAAAGGTGGTCTATGTTTTAGAGCAGCGCCTGGGTTTTAAAGATGCCTTATGTATTCTATGGCTGCTTATATTTTTTCCTGAATATTTTTCTGTTGCCTTAATATTCTTTTGTGAGGATAAATCCAGAGAATACAACATAATGCATTATATAGCCATATAAAAAAGTGTAAAGTGTTAAATGAGCAGTTTAAAAGGGGAGTCAATGCAGTGTCACTTGTCATCTTTCTTAGCTATTTTATTAAAGTCTTCTTTGATGGACAAGATAAATGTATGAAACTGTAAATGTATGTCTGTGAACCGAACACAAGTATGTACTGAAAATAAATAAATAAACTGCAACACTATACATTCCATTTGCTGTAGAGTAAAGGCACCTAAATGAATGCAAGTATTTCATGCAAGTATCAGGGAAAGCCCACAAATTTGATCTAAATCTCTAAAATTATCAAAAATGTTATTATTTGATATTTATACACCTGATACAGTCAGTGTAACAGCAGCACTGGTGTCTGATCTCTGTGAGTCTGATCTCTCTCCTCTACAGCTGTATTTAACACTGTAAGACACATAATCAGCTCTGAAACTGATCTCTGCTGTTGTTGTTCTGTATGGATAGAAAGTGTTTCCATCTTTAAACCAGCTGTATGTCCACTGAATGTCTCCTGCTCCCTGTATGTCACATGTGAGAGTGACTGTCTCTCCTCTGAACACCGCTGATCTGGAGTCACCTTCACTACAGCTTTTGGTCTCGCTGTATTAATACACATATGAGTAAATATTGAAGAAAAACATCACTGTATCATAATCACTGTTATTAACATATAAGAAGATTACTGCAATGTCAAGACATTTTCTGTAATTTCTACAGTTATTACTGTAAATTCCCTTTACAGTAAATAACCTTAATTACTTTTGCATCATGAAAAAGCTCTCAAAAGCTCTTAACACTTAGAAGCAATTAGCATTAGTTTTTTTAAATAGTTTTGTTAATAGAATTTAAGATTTACTGCATTGTGTGTGTGTGTGTGTGTGTGTGTGTGTGTGTGTGTGTGTGTGTGTGTGTGTGTGTGTGTGTGTGTGTGTGTTTGTTTTAAAGGCAACTGCACTGAGGCATCAAGAAACACATGAGCTTCTGCCACCCACACTGAGACTGATAATTCATGACAAGAGAAGAACTTTACTATGATTTTAAGAGGTTTGTCTATTCTGTTGTATTCACAGATCATACAATTACAGACTGTACCACATTTACATAATTTAAGAGTGTAAAAAGTGCAATGTATTGAAGTCATGTGACCGTTTGAGTCACTGTTGTTGTATGATGTGATTTGTTTCACATGAAGAAAAATGCAGAATAGAGTTTATACTGAGCTGAATTTGGTGAACAGTAAGAGTTTTCCATTTTGATCAAAACCACAGTCTCTCAGATGGACATGTGATCATAACAGAGTGAGTTTATGAGGACAATGATATTTAACTCACCCTTCACAGTGAGAGAAACAGACCTTAACTGTGATGATTTTGGTCTTTCATCTCTCTGTCCTCTACACCAGAACTGACCCTGATCAGACTCAGTAGCTCCTCTGATAGTGAGTGTGTCTGTGTTTACAGTGTAATGTTGAGAGTCCTTTAAAATCACATTGTTGTCCTTTCTGCCTTTATACCACTCATATCTCCACTCAGCTGTCTGGTAATATGTCCAGTCATATCTCTGGTCATATTTCAGGCCATTTCTCTGTCTCCAGTTACTGTCAGACTCAATCTCACACGTCAGACTCACTCTCTCTCCAGTGAATACAGGACTGTTTGGAGTCACAGTCAGTGTAGATCTGGGTGAATCTGTGAAGAAAGACAAAAATATGAAGGGACTCAAACAGCTCTATCAGGGAACAAATATTTTGCAAATATATTATAAATCTACAAAATAATTATTTATGTCCTATTTCATAATACTGGTTCTGTTTTATTTGTGTACTGTCATTAGTTTTCTCATTTCAGTTTTTTGAGGAGGCTCTGGTTAAGTCATGAAGGATCTCAGGAATCTCAATCTATCTTATTTTTCTTGTAAGAGCGCCGCAGTTTAATGTGTCTGGGCTTACAGTGTCATTCACTTCTGTCTTTTTTTTGCTACAAAACAGCTTGATATTGCAAACTGGTGTGTCCTACCATATTATTTTAATATATTATCTTAATTATGAACACACTGGTTTGTAGTGCACACAGTTTTTCCGTTTACTGCACTTTGTTATTCTTCTGGTTATTTCTCTACAGTGTCTAATGAACCTGACGTCTCACACATTCACAGAAAATGGTTTACTTCTGCGTTGAAAAAAAAAGGTTGATAACAGCCTCTGTGTGTGTTTCTTCAAGAGAGTGTCCATTATACATCTGTGTTATTATTTTCTTTGATTTTTATTAATGAGTAATCATAATCATTGATAATTTCATTGTTCTATTTAATCAAATAATCATTTATTCATTTGTATTATTTAGTATTTCACTTATTTTACTTGCTCTTGCGGTGCTTTCAATTGTTGTTTAACATGATTGTTTGGTTTCAAGTAAGAGAATGTCTCCATTTCAAGGTTTTTAACATCACATGTTGATTTTCTTTAATACAGTTCTAGCTACACGGCTGAATACGGCTTTGTGAACTGGTTTTGGGTATCAGACAGAACAAGATGGATGTCTCAGGATCTGATAAAGTGACTGGATGGAGATCTGTTCTAACAGTCACATGCTCAGACAAAAAGCTAAATGTAGTGTTACATCAGGAATGGACTTGAATAAGACCCTCATGCAGAGAGCAATAGAGACACCAGAACACAAATATTCATGATTCTGCTTAGATAAAAACACAGTTATATTAGACCCTTATGATTTCACTCTGTCCCTCACTACATACATTTAAAATGTTTTAATTACTGAATTTTATGATGTGATGAATTTTATTTCAATTAATTACAATTAATAAACAAATAAGTTTTAATGTGTGATCTTCTGGATTCAGCATATTTGATGTGCCATAACCATGTTTCATGTTAAATTAAATCTGTCTAAACTTTCACTTTCATTGATCTACAGACGATACAGTAACTTTCTACAATTTCTCTCTCTGGTGGTGGTTTGAGGAGAGACCCCCACATGATTGTAAAGTGCTTTGGGTGTACAACAATACACAATAAAGCGCTATATAAATGCATCATTCATTCATTCATTCATACAATAATTATTGTTGTATTTTTGTATTGTGATATATTGTGACAACATGTTGTACTTCTAGAAAGTCTCTCTGTAATGAAGCAGCTGATGAAAGGTGGTCTATGTTTTAGAGCAGTGCCTGGGTTTTAAAGATGTCTTATTATGTGTTCTTTGGCTGCTTATATTTTTTTCCTATTATTTTTCTGTTGCCTTAATATTCTTTTGTGAGGATAAATCCAGAGAATACACCATAATTCACTGTAAAAAGTCATAAGACAGAAGAAATGGATACATTTCAGCATCATTAATCTGTCTGTGTAAATGAATCTATGTACATCAGCTGCTTCAGTTTCTTTCTGCAGTGGAAATAAAATGATAAAAAGATTCAAATAAAAAGTGACTCAAGAAAAAAAAACTGTATATGTGTTTACAACTGTCAATATGATTAGTTAAATATGCTTATTTATGAGGACAATGATATTTAACTCACCCTTCACTAAGAGAGAAACAGCAGAGCTTGATTGTGATGAGACTGATCTTCCATCTATGTCTCCTCTACACGTGTACAGACCCGCATCAGATGTTTCAGATCGTTTAATAGTGAGAGTGTTTCTGTTTTCAGTGTAACGCTCAGACGTCTGTAACATTACACTGCCTTTATACCACTCATATCTCCAGTCACTGTGATCAGAGTTTATCACACACGTCAGATAGACTGTCTCTCCAGTGAATACTGTACTGTCTGGAGTCACAGTCAGTGTAGATGTTGGTAAAGCTGTGAAGAAAGACAAAAACATAAAGTGACTCAAACAGCTCTTCAGTGGAAAAATTACTTTGCAAATGTGTTATAAAACTATGTAGTTTATACATTAATGAATGTAATTTCATAATGCTGGTGTTTTATTTATGTATAGTGATAAGTTCCCTTTCAAGGGAACTTCGAACTGCGTCCTCTAGGGGTCGCTATGGGGAACACCTCGTCGTGACCCGTGTCTGAAGCATACAAATGAAAAAACACCAACGAGTTGGCCGGCGACAGCCTCTGACGTCACTACCGGTGCGACTATAAAACAGGCACCGGGAAAATACGTCATTCTCTTCTTCGTCTTCACTGACTGTTTTGTTTGAAGTGTGCATCTGAGAGAACCGGTAAGAGCGCTCTTTCTCTGTCTATCATGGCGACTACTAGCAAGCGTTTAGACAATGTATGCATCCGTGTCGGCGTTATTTGACACCTGATGACACACACGATCTTTACGTGATTTGTTTGGGTAAAGAGCACGCACGCGATGTCTTTGAGGAGGCAATCTGCGTGCATTGCGAGCATTTTTTCAAAAGGAAAAAAGCTCCGCTCTCGTTCGTCTCTCTTTCCGAAAAAAAAAAAAAAAAGGCAGCCATCTGCTTCCCGCGGTTCAGGACCCGCCGTTGCTGAGGCACGGAGGAGAATGAGCTCGTGAGAATGGTTTAAAGAGGGACTTTCCCTTTCGCGCTAAAATACAAAATGGCGGCGGACGAGAGAGAGCCTCAGGAGGATGATGTTATATCTTTAACACTTTCTGATACTGAGGTCAGTGCTCTGCTGGGTTTTTACCCAGGAAAAGCAGGAGATATTTGAGGATGGTGAAGAAGCTGAGGCTGAGCCTTCTCAATTCTCCTGCCCTGCGTATGTAGAGCTGTTGGAGTTTATGGATCGCACCTCGATGAGCGTTATCTTTCCGACCATAGCCCTCCAGCTCAGGTGAGCCTTCCATTTCTGCCTGATCTCTATACAGAGATCGAAAGGAAATGAAAGAGGCCGTTTTCTTCTCGCATCCATCGGTTTCAGCATAAGAGTTTTGCCGACATCGAGGCGATGCGCGAAAACGGCTATGAGAGGATGCCCCCTGCAGAAAGAGCTTTCATTCTGCGGGGGAGACATCCTCTCTTAATCTCCCTCCTTGCCATCTAAGCCCCTTCAAGCAATGCATCTTGCTTAAATGGCAAGGCATACGCAGCAGCAGCAGGTCAGGCTGTGGCTTTATTACAAAATAAATGCTTCAAGCATATCAGACTGATCTGCTGAGAGACCTGGATAGAGGCTAAGGCCTTTTTCCTGATCAGGTAGCCGAGCTGCGCCGCACCACAGGCCTCTCTCCGGGCTACCAAGCAGGCCGCCTCTGCCAAGCGCAGGACTATGGCGGCCATGGTGGTGGCGGAGAGACATCTGTGGATGAACCTGGCAGACATCGGGAAGAAAGAAAAGGCTTTCTTCTCGATGCTCAGGTATTTCCGTTGAGACGGTGATCGAGAAGTTCGGGGAGACGAAGGCGCACTCCGCTGCTTTCAGATCCTTCGTTCCACGAAGGTCCAGGTCTGAGCCCGAACAACATGGGGTCCTGGCCTGTCTCGATCTGAGGATCAAAGACGGGCACAGAAGGCTAGTGTCGCGACTCGCGCTCCTCCCCCACCTACGGGCAGGGTTAAGAGGAATTGTGGGTCACAAGGGGGTAAGCAGAACCTAAGGGATGTAATCCAGACGAGGCAGCGTTCTCGTCTGAGTCAGAGTGATACTGAGGTACTCGTTCCCTTTAGGGATTTTTAACTTCTGCTTTTATCCTCCCCTTCCTAATTCCCCTGTAACCACCAGCTCTCCACCTGATCGAGGTTAGGTGGAAACCTCTAACGCATAACAGTCTCCTATGCTGGACCTATAATGTTTTTGGCTGGTTCTATGTTCATAGCAACCACCTACTGATGGTCCGGACTAAAAGGAGGCGCCCCTTGAGCGGGGCTCCAGCGCAGGAGGGTGGGAGTATAAAAATAACCCTTTCTGTATATACTTATGTGTAAATTGCTGGTGGTTATGTGTCTACTAATAAACTCTGTGAGTTTCCTTTGCAGTGCTAAGTTACAGTGTTTACTCAAACACACGTCAGCCCCAGCCATCTGGCTTCATGTTCCGGTATTAGGCAGCTGAGATCACAGGTTTCTGCGGGAGCCTCCTTGATCATCAGGCCTGGCACAGCACTGCAGGGAATTTCATGGATGTCCGGCCAGGTCACCCTGAGGGGTCTCCTGGCCGCTTAGGTGCTGTCGCATCCAGCGGGAAGTGAAGGTGGCAGTTACAGAAGTCTTCTTGTATATGCTGCCTCAGGTGATGCTCCCCTCGCTAGAGGTTTATAAATTCGAAGCTTGCCTCTCCCGTGCGGTTCAGCGCCTCTGCGATGCTTAGGAACCTTTAGGTACACACGCTAAGCTCTGTGTACTTTCTGAAAGCCACATGGTGGTCAGTGTGCACGTGAACACTTTGCGCACTTTCTAAAAATCCACGTATTGGTAAGTGTGCACGCAAGACTCTGCGCACTTTCTGAAATCCTGTATGGTAAGGGTTACGCGCTCCGCCTCGTTCCCTTTCTTGAGATGATTAGACCAAGGGTTCCTTGGGCTCCATTCAGCCAGTGTGTATTCGTTTATACACTTCAAGCATCGCTTCCCTCAACATGAGGGGCTATTCGGGCGATTCTCGTGGTAGTTTAGCAGTGCTCCCCTTTTCCAAGAAGGGTCGCCTATGAGCGTGCTTCTCTGTATTCAGGAGTTCTCCTCTCATATGAGACTGAGTTCACTGTTTTTCCCAGAGCGCTCCAGCATTATTTCCACAGATCGAGTTGATGACTCTCAAACATACTTTTTTGAGATGCACCATTCCATCTATGAGCTGCTCTATCAGAGTGCCACGAGAGCCCTTCCTTAGAACAGTATTTAAAAATCCATGATATGGTAAGTGTGCACGTGAAGTCTTTGCACACTTTCTGAAATCCACACTGTGGTAAGTTCGCACGCTAGTACTCTGCGTTCTTTTTAAAATCCTATATGGTGAGGGCTTCGCGCGGTTGCTTCGTGCCCTTTCTTGAGCTGGTGAAAGCCCCGTTCATCTTGGGCGCCACTCCACCCATGTATCCTCGGATACCTATCTAAACAGGGTGTTGCTACTGGAGATCTGTTGAGACAGCTCCTTCAGCAAGCTTTTGCGGAAGCAAGCTGTAGCCCCTGTGTGACAGGCTAGACTTAGTATAAAATGCTAGGTTCCTAGCTGTATCCCTTTAAAGGAATTTTTCCTGATTCCAAGCCTTTAGCTCTACCACCGGGCCGAGGCCCTAACAATTAAGTTGGGTATGTAGCTTAGGCCTTTGGCCGTAAGGGGTATTGTCACAGACAGCCGTCTAAACGTCCCGGGGGCAACTCCCATTGAAATGGTAGAGTTGGTACTTAGTGTACTTAGGAATTTTATAAAGTAATGTTTTTTTATTTATTTATTTTATTATTATTATTATTAATTACAAGTAATAAACAAAGAAGCTTGAATGTGTGATCTTCTGGTTTCACCACATTTGATCTCCCATTACAATATTTCATGCTAAATTAAACCTGTAAACTTTTATTTTGGTTGAACTACAGATGATATACTGTCACATTGTTGTATTGTGATCTGTTATGACACAACAGGTTGTTCTCCTTCAGTTATAATATACAGTTGTGACTCTAATTCAGTGGTTCTTAATCCTGGTTTTGGGGATGTCTGGATGTGGTTTTGCACGTCTCTCTTATTTAACACCTGATTGTGTGATTAACAGAGAGCTAGATGAACTGAACTGAGTGAGTCAGATAAAGGAGACATAAATGTTCAGATCGGGTCTCCAGCAGCAGGATTAAGAAGCACTAATAACTGAACTGTGTGTGAATCTAACTCTATTCAGCTTTCTATAAAAAGTTTTAAAATCACTAATAACTGCACAATATCTATCCTATAAAGCAGGCTTAACCAAACTGAGGTTTGTGAGAGAACTGCAGGGGGTTTTGTGGGTTGAAATTAAATCATATAAATATAAAAATAAAATAAATAATAAAAAAAAAAATAATATAATTAAAAAAATAAAAAAATAAACAAACAAACAAACAAACAAACAAACAATGTAATGTGTATATTAACTAGGTATGGGTAATATGGTATAAAATGTTTAATTATGTGTTTTTTTTTCATATCAGTCGATATCGATATTATCACGATGGATGTCAAATTTAATTTCTTTCAAGTTTAAAGGCAGATTTTTGCTCCAATTTGAAAGTTGTAAAAACCAGACGTCTTATTGTGGTTTTAAACTATTCTTTATGATCAGAACATGACAAACACTTCGTTTTTGAATTCTTTACACTTTTACAGTTTTTTACTTAACAAAATAAATATCTTAATAGAAAAAATAAATAAATCTTAGTTCTGCATGTTCTAATGAAATCAAGAAACAGGTTTGTGTTCCCTGATAATATTTATAATTTGTTTTTCTTTATTTTTCTCCTAGAAACACATTTGATAGTAGCTTGAGTTAGGATGCAGATGCAGATTTATGTTCATTATCAAAATCAGTAATATCTGTAAAAACTGTAGCAATCTCATATGGTGAAATTTAATTCTGACTGTTTGAGGTGCTTTTAACCATTGGTCTTCCATAGTAGCATACATTTAGATCATGATAATCAATTAAAACCACAGTTATAGCGCCTCAGTACCATAAAAAAATGAAATATGGCTTCTAGGTATTAGTATAAAAACTACACGAATGTCTAAATACATTTAGTATAGGCTAAATACTAGCTTGATCACAAAATTACTGTAATTATATTCCATTACTCCTCCTTCAATACATTTAATACATACATTAATAATATAATAAAATATTCAGATTTCTGACACAATACCATGGTGCAGTTAGAGGTACTACAGTAAATCTATCTATATTGTGAGTTGATGAAAAGCTAATAATTAAATCATAAAAATACAAAAATAAAATAAATATTTTAAAAAATAAAAACAATTAAAATAAAACACAATAAAAAGATGAACTATTTAATTTGTTTATATGCATGTCATGTGACCATTAACTGATTTTAGAGAACAGAGAACATGCAAATGTGTTGCTAAATTATTATAAATACTAAAGTAAATAGTTTAGGTCAAAAGCATCCAGCTAAAATTAAAATAAAATAAAATAGGTGTGTGAATCACTGCATTATAGAAACAAATCACTGCATGTAGAAATAATAATGACTAACAAAGTAGAGACAGTTAGATCCGTTAGAGCGGTTTTTTTTTTTTTTTTTTTTTTTTTTTGAAAACTCTTGCTACTTCATACTTCATATAAAACAATGCTGAACTTTGACAAAGAAGTGAATTTTAAATGTTATACAGGTGCATCTCAAAATTTGAATATCATGAAATATTTCAAGAGTTTTTTGTTATAATTTACAACTTACAGCCTAGGGAAATTAAACATTCAGTATCTCAAATTATCTGAATATTCTATTTTGAGCTTGATTAGTTTGATTAATTTTGAGTATAAATACTGGGTACCTCCTGGGCTAGTTCAGAACATGCAACCACAATTATGGGAAAGATTACTGACTTGACAGTTGTCCAGAAGACGATCATCGACACCCTCCACAAGGAGGGTAAGTCACAGAAGGTCATTGCTGAAAGGGCTGGCTGTTCACAGAGTGCTGTATCCAAATATATTCATAGAAAGTTAACTGGAAGGAAAAAGTGTGGTAGGAAAAGGTTCACAAGCAGCAGGGATGACCACAGTCTTGGGAAGATTGTCAGGAAAAGACGATTTAAGAACTTGGGAGAGCTTCACAAGGAGTGGACTGAAGCCGGAGTCAGTGCAACAAGAGTCACCACGCTCAGATGTCTTCAGGAAATGGGCTACAGCTGTCACACTCCTAGAACCAAGCCACCCCTGAACCAGGAAAAAAAAGCATCTCAGCTGGGGTAAGGAGAAAAAGAACTGGACTGTTGCTCAATGCTGCACAGTCCTCTTTTCAGATGAAAGTAAATTTTGGAGTCAGGATGAAGACTGGAGAGGCACAGAATCCAAGCAGCTTGAAGTCCAGTGTGAAGTTCCTGAAGTCAGTGATGATTCAGGGGTGCTGTGATGTCTGCTGGTGTTGATTCATTGTGTTTTATCAAGTCCAAAGTCAAAGCATTCATCTATCAGGAGATTTTGGAGCACTTTATGCTTCCATCTGCTGACAAGCTTTATGGAGATGCTGATTTCATTTTGCAGCAGAACTTTAGCACTTAACCACAGTGCCAAAACCACTTCCAAATAGTTTTGATGACCATGATATTATTGGGCTTGATTGGCCAGCCAATTCACCTGACCTGAACCTCACAGAGAATCTATGGGGTATTGTGAAGAGGAAGATAAGTAACATCTGACAAACAATACAGAGGAGCTGAAGGCTGCTATCAAAGCAACCTGGGCTTCAATAACACCTCAGCAGTGCCACAGGCTGATCACCTTCATGCCACGCTGCACTGAATCCTGCAAAAGGAGCCCCAACCAACTATTGTGTACATAATTAAACCTGCTTTGGAGATCTTGAACATTTCTGTTTTGTAAATCTTTTTTTTTTTTTTTGATTGATCTTTGAGAAAATATTCATATTATTTGAGATACTGATTTTTTAATTTTCCTAAGATGTAGGTAACATCCAAATTATTCACGTATGCAATAAATTTGACCCAAATCTTTACAAACACTGATGACTTTTTTTTTTTCAGATTAAACATTATTTTTTCAACAGGCACATAGGACGAAAGTACTCTAAGCCATACAATAGGCCTTGGTGGTACTTCTGATTTCCATAGTTATACATTTCTTTGCTGCTATCAGAGCCATCTTAACTAAACATAAATTCTTCCTTTGATCAGGTTGAAGAATTGATTCAACCCTCTAATAATATAAATCTCGGGTCATATGGAAGCTTAACATTAGTAATTTTGTCAATAGTTTGCATTATATTTCCCCAATAAATTTTAAGTTCAGAACAAGTCCAAAACATATGCAATAATGTACCCACTTCTGTTTTACATCTTAGGGCAACATTCTGAATATGAATCACTGATCTTGTGTAATCTTTCAGGTGTATAATATACTCTTTGATAATATTGAACTGCATTAATCTGTCTACTAATAAATGAAAACGTTAGAGCACTTTCACAGATGAGTTCCCAAGTATCTTGTTCAAAAGTACATTCCAGATCTTTTTCCTATTTAAGTCTTGAAGATGATACATCCTCCCCATACAAGTCAATGAAATCGGTGTACATATAAGACACAAAACCTTTAGATCCTTTTTTCTCTCTTATAATGCTATCTATTGGGAGTAAACAGAGAGACCTTAAATGACCTTGTATTGTATTGATATAATTTCTCACCTGAAAATATTTGAAAAAGTGTTTAACAGGACGAGAAAACTTTATTCTCAATTGTTGTGTGTCCTCCTCATAAATCTCCAAACACTTGTATTCCCTTTTTATACCAATATTGTGTTATTCCATCTCTTAATGCCTCAGGAAGAGATGGGTATTGAATGCAATTTCAATTATTCATATAATTATTTACAGGTAGAACACAGCAACAAGGCAGAGGTCAGACACGTGAAGCACAACAACAGTAGTTATGGCTCTTTTAAAGAGCAGGTCATATGGTATTTTAAAGTGTCCTAATATTGTGTTGGAGTCCCCTACAACAGGTTTAAATGCCTCTAAGGTCAGAAAACATTGTCATTTTGTCAAAATATGCATTTAATATTAGAGTAATTTGCCAATGATTTCGAAACGATTCGTTCCAAGCAAGTTCGGAGCAAGCCCCTCCCTTTCTCAAGCCTACTTTGCTCTGATTGGTCAGCTGGCCAAACCTGTTGTGATTGGCACAGAGAGGAGTCCTTGAGCCAGTTAGCGAGTGCTACCATTGACAAATCACCTTTACATAAAACAATATAGTGCTCCAATCTGTTCTTATAATAATGACATTAAATACAAAAACACTTATGCAAGCGAATTGTGCCCACAGATAAAGTTTAGCTGCTAAACTGTGAACATTTGGTGGATACGTTACTAGCCGAGTGCTAACGTGACTAACTGATGAAACAATACAGTTTGTAAACCAAAATATGTCTACTGTAATGTTTGAAGAACGACAAACAAAAGATGCTCTGTCTTATCTTTTAATCAGAACTCAGAACTGCTGTATCACAGGAGCATCAGCCTTCGCTCGTCTCTCCCGCATTAACCCTGTAACTGCCGGTGCAGCAAAATAAACAGCAGTTTCACTATGATTATAAAGTCTGTGTGCTACACTACATTCTTAAATTATTAAACTAAGTAATTAGAACAACATCAGTATACAATAATCAATACATTCTTAGAAAATAGTGGGTTCACAGCGAATTATCAGAACTACTTCAGTAAGACAGTATTGTGCTTTACCTGGAAACCTAAAGCTGCACTATAGGTATACATCACATATTAGCACAAAAACTTTTTTGAGCACTCAATTAAAAAATAGACAACGTATCAATCATACTTACAGGTTGTGGTTCTGAGAGCTTGTTAGTCCAAATTAAGAAGATTAGAAGCCAACGAAGATAAAAGCTAAGATTAGAGAAGAAGTCCTTGGTAAAATGACATGCACAAAACAAAAGGTTCGAATTGTATTTCTGTGGTATCCCTGAACACAGCGTCGTCTTAAATATGATGTAAACCCTGCTAACACACGACGTAACAGTTACGTAACGTATTGGTAATTTTTGGTAATTCCGTGACTTACCAATTGACAACGTAACTACGACGTCGCATGCCCGTAATTTTATTACCATCACATTACCAACTCGCAACGTCGTCAGTACGTCCTTCCAACGTGACCAGATAACCAAGAACGTCCCAGAAAGGTTCTCTATTCGTAATATATTGGTAACTTCATGACTTACTGGCAACGTAACTACGACGTCGTTTGCACGTAATTTCATTACCATAACTTTTGTACGTTCTTTATATGCTTTCTGAGTATAGTGATATTTAAAAACTGTAATTAAACTTCAGACACAAGATTAAACGTTCCTTAAAGATAAAATGTGTCTCTTTTCACCAAGTCAGAATATTGACATGCTTTTAATATATAATGACGTGACATACAGCGCGCGCGCTTCCACAGCTGACACACCGCGCGCACAGTGTACTGACAAGAAAGGAAATACATTTTTTCTGAGTTGTGAAACTTTCTATTTCGTAAGGAGTTATGAACATGAAATAATGACACAGACTGGCTACACCATCTCATCTGCCGCAGATACTGTATCAGGAGGACAGCGCGTTTGTTTGAGGCACTTTTCACTTCAACTGTGTCTGACCGGAGAATTAGCTTTTCTGAGGTGAGTCTTACAATTTATAATAAATAAATAGGTTGATAAAATGTATAAAACAAAGTAAAAACAAACGTCTTGAACTCTGTAAAGACGCTAAAACCCTTTTTTAATAATATTGTTTTTATTAGCCTATTATCCGTTGAGAGTTACCATGGCAACCGCGGACACGTCATCAGCTGCTGGAGAGGAGAGGTCGCGTCTTGGTGTGTATGTGTTTCTCGTCAGTTATACCAAAGAAAAGTTCAACAACTGCGACAGATTGGTTAAGTAACACATGTTAATATCATCCACAGTCTACTCTATGTACTTTTGTTAGTATTTATACCTCTGTGATTATGGTATATTTCCTTAATTATCTGAAATGTCTGCTAGCAAATATTACGCTAGCGTAGAAACATAATTATAGCATAACGTACTAGATTTGAGCTCTTATTAATGATGAGTTTGGGCTTTTAATCACATCTTATGTGTAAAGGGGCGGTTTTGATAGCTTTGTAAATGTTTTTGCTGATAATTTGTCAATAGATAAATGGAAGTAAGCTAATTAATTTAACCTGAAATTCTGCACTGTAGAGTCTGTCAGTGACGTCACTTGCACGCAGTCTAAAATGGGCTGAAACTATTTCAAACAAGTTTTGATTTTTCATTGTAAACAAATTCAGGTATCTTAACATTTTTTTGTATTTTTTCCATATTACTATTGTTCTTTTCTGCATTTCTCTAGTTTGTTTATTTCTAATAAGGAGCTGGAGGCCGTGGAGAAGCAGATCCGTGACCTCGTGGAGAAGCAGGCTCAGCTGAGAGAGCGGAGAGCCGTGATGGAAACATTCAGGGGTTGACGCTCATAAGTCTGGGGTAAGTATACAGCACGCTGCTAACTCTCCCACCCCCTCTACTCTGTGTGGTTCTCTGCACAGGCTCGGTGTACCCAGGACGCAATCTTCCCAGATGTCCTTCATCCCGTGCCACAGCGGAAGACATGAGCCAGGCCCTGGGCGACAACCTCTCTCCCCCCGCCGCCTCCGGTCTTCTGGAACTCCACTGGAAACCGATTTGCTCCACTTCACGAGACAGAACACGACACTGTGTTCGTCGGAGACTCCATCATCCGGCACATTCGTGCTATGTTAGCTGAAGGTAAAGTGCACACTCACTGTTTCCCTGGGGCTCGTGTTCTTGATATTTCTGCGCAGATACCCGTGATCCTGAAGGGTGAAGAGAGCATCGGAGCGGTCGTGCTTCACGCCGGGGTTAACAACACCAAGCTGCAGCAGACACAGACACTAATGAGGGACTTCAGGAGCCTGATCGAGACGGTGTGCAGCATATCGCCTGCACGATGATCATCATCTCAGCACCTCTTCTCATGTATAGATGAGGACACGAAAGGTTCAGTAGACTTTTTGCTCTAAATGAATGGTTATTGTCATGGTGTAAAGAACAAAAACTGCTCTTTGTTAATAATTGGAATCTTTTCTGGGAGCGTCCTAGGCTTTTTCGCTCTGATGGCCTGCACCCCAGCAGAGTCGGAGCAGAACTCCTGTCGGACAACATCTCCAGGACTCTACGATCCATTTGACTAGTAAGCCAATTCTCAAATAACTACTATGATGGCTTTTGTTCTACCTGCTTAAATAGAAGTACTTGCGCTGTCCAATCTATTAAGAATGTGTCTGTTCCAGTGTTAATTTTGACAGGCATTTTTGATTTAGCATTAGTCTTTATCTTGAGACGAAAATGCTTAATAGACTTAGTCACATTTTAGTCTTTTGAGTCTTTCATAGTTTTAGTCTATGAAAAGTCATTGCATTTTCTTCAACTTTTAGTCATTATATGAAGTCTTCAAACAAAAATAGTAATTAATTCTTCTCTCTTTAGACCTAATCAATTAAGCTTATAAGAAATTTGAATCAAGGATTGAATTTGGAAAAACTTGAAAAAATGATGACAATTTTCATTTTTTGGGTGAACTATACCTTTAACAGTAGTGAAAAGGGAGCAACTTATAAAAAATTATAGTTGTTCATATATAATATATATAATTTATCATTTTTGAAAGATGCAGAATAAGACAAATAAGACAAATATGAAAGAGATATTAAACTCTAATACAAATTAAACTCATTTTTCAGATACAGTAGGTTCACTTTTCATATTTATTTAACATCTTTTGTTGTTTACATTAATGACTCGGGTGGGTACTTTATTAAGAAAGTGATAAAAAGTATGGTGACCCATACTAAGAATTCGTGCTCTGCATTTATCCCATCCAAAGTGCACACACACACCGTGAACACACACCCGGAGCAGTGGGCAGCCATTTTTTGCAGTTGGGGGTTCGGTGCCTTGCTCAAGAGAACCTCAGTCGTGGTATTGAAGTTTGGAGAAAGCGCTGACATTACACTCACCCCCCCAACTACAATCCCTGCCGGTATGAGACTTGAACCTGCAACCTTTTTGTGTTACGAGTCCGACTGTATTTTGAATATCCGGTAGACCTCAAATAACATTATAGTCCCATCTCGTCTTATTAACGAAGACGCAGCGTAAATTTCGTCATAGTTTTTATCATGAGATATTAGTTTTAGCTCGTCAACGTCTCATCTTAGTTACAGAAAAAATGTTCATTAACGAATATTTTCAGTTTTTTTTTTTTAAATCACACTGGTCTGTTCCCCAAATAGTGAGGTCAAAATATAAATTTAATGCATGTTCTAGAAAAAAAATCTAATTGTGATTAAACCAGAAAAATTAATAAACAAACAAAAAAATAATAAGTTTGGGCTCATAATCATTAGATCACTCACACCCAAAGCAGTTATTGTAAATGAAATGATCACAGATAATAGTTTTGATGTACTCTGCTTGACTGAAACCTGGCTAAAACCAAATGATTATATTGGTCTAAATGAGTCTACTCCATCAAACTACTGTTATAAACATGAGCCCCGTCAGACTGGTGGAGGTGTTGCAACAATATATAGTGATATTCTCAATGTTACCCAGAAAACAGGATACAGGTTTAAATCATTTGAAATACTTATGCTTAATGTTACACTGTCAGATATGCAAAAGAAATCTATTGTATCTCTTGGTCTGGCTACTAGGGGTGTGACGAGACCCTTATCCCAGGAGACGAGACGCGAGACTGGGTTCATGAGAACGAGAGGAGACGAGATTTTTTAAACTTTTTTTTTTTAAAGAAATCCTCAATGATGAAATATAAAGGGAAAATTTGTCTTTTTATTCAACTGAAAAAAACACAAAATGCAAAAAAAAAATGTAGTAAGGTTTTGAAATAAAATTGTACTTTATGTAATTAAACCTCTATTTTAATACATTTTATGCAGGTATAAACAATATGTAAACACTGCAAAAGGTTTTGCCACAAACTCAACTGACAGGCAAGTAATTGCACAAAATAATATAGTATACATAAAAATAAATAATAAACAACACAAATAATATCCCTTTAAAGTAGCAGTCAGTCAAGTTTTTTATTTAGTAATATTTTATTTAATTTCCACTTTAATAAAAAAAAAGTTTTTTTTCCCATTTAATTTTTCTCAACTCCTTTTTAATAGTATATACATTTTCACATTAATTTATTAAAAGTTTAAAAAAAAAAAAAAAAAAAAAAAAACGTCTAGGGCCCTATGCAATGTTTTATTTTTTCTCACCATTTTTTTTTTATTATTATTATTATTGTTACCAAATTCTGTTTTAGCATGTTTAACTATTTGAATGCATAACACAACTTAATTTATTCATTTTATTTTTTCTTAAAGTAGCCTTACTGATATATCATGTTTAATATGTATATATTTTTATGTACAGGTCCTTCTCAAAAAATTAGCATATTGTGAAAAAGTTCATTATTTTCCATAATGTAATGATAAAAATTAAACTTTCCTATATTTTAGATTTATTGCACACCAACTAAAATATTTCAGGTCTTTTATTGTTTTAATACTGATGATTTTGGCATACAGCTCATGAAAACCCAAAATTCCTACCTACAAAAATTAGCATATTTCATCCGACCAATAAAAGAAAAGTGTTTTTAATACAAAAAAGTCAACCTTCAAATAATAATGTTCAGTTATGCACTCAATACTTGGTCGGGAATCCTTTTGCAGAAGTTACTTCTTCAATGCGGCGTGGCATGGAGGCAATCAGCCTGTGGCACTGCTGAGGTGTTATGGAGGCCCAGGATGCTTCGATAGCGGCCTTAAGCTCATCCAGAGTGTTGGGTCTTGCGTCTCTCAACTTTCTCTTCACAATATCCCACAGATTCTCTATGGGGTTCAGGTCAGGAGAGTTGGCAGGCCAATTGAGCACAGTAATACCATGGTCAGTAAACCATTTACCAGTGGTTTTGGCATTGTGAGCAGGTGCCAGGTCATGCTGAAAAACGAAATCTTCATCTCCATAAAGCTTTTCAGCAGATGGAAGCATGAAGTGCTCCAAAATCTCCTGATAGCTAGCTGCATAGACCCTGCCCTTGATAAAACACAGTGGACCAACACCAGCAGCTGACATGGCACCCCAGACCATCACTGACTGTGGGTACTTGACACTGGACTTCAGGCATTTTGGCATTTCCTTCTCCCCAGTCTTCCTCCAGACTCTGGCACCTTGATTTCCGAATGACATGCAAAATTTGCTTTCATCCGAAAAAAGTACTTTGGACCACTGAGCAACAGCCCAGTGCTGCTTCTCTGTAGCCCAGGTCAGGCGCTTCTGCCGCTGTTTCTGGTTCAAAAGCACACGCCTGTGCACGGTGGCTCTGGATGTTTCTACTCCAGACTCAGTCCACTGCTTCCGCAGGTCCCCCAAGGTCTGGAATCGGTCCTTCTCCACAATCTTCCTCAGGGTCCGGTCACCTCTTCTCGTTGTGCAGCGTTTTTTTGCCACACTTTTTCCTTCCCACAGACTTCCCACTGAGGTGCCTTGATACAGCACTCTGGGAACAGCCTATTCGTTCAGAAATTTCTTTCTGTGTCTTACCCTCTTCGCTTGAGGGTGTCAATGATGGCCTTCTGGACAGCAGTCAGGTCGGCAGTCTTACCCATGATTGCGGTTTTGAGTAATGAACCAGGCTGGGAGTTTTTAAAAGCCTCAGGAATCTTTTGCAGGTGTTTGGAGTTAATTAGTTGATTCAGATGATTAGGTTAATAGCTCGTTTAGAGAACCTTTTCATGATATGCTAATTTTTTGAGATAGGAATTTTGGGTTTTCATGAGCTGCATGCCAAAATCATCAGTTTTAAAACAATTAAAGACCTGAAATATTTCAGTTGGTGTGCAATGAATCTAAAATATATGAAAGTTTAATTTTTATCATTACATTATGGAAAATAATGAACTTTTTCACAATATGCTAATTTTTTGAGAAGGACCTGTATATATATATATATATATATATATATACATATATATATATATATATATATATATATATATATATATATATATATATATATATATATATATATATATATATATATATATATATATCACTGATATCATACCTCGAAGTGACGATGTTACTGACCACTTCCTTGTATTGAGCTTGCTGCATATTACTGATATTAACTATATTTCCAAAATGAGCTGTAGAGGCCAAAATGAGCATTATGAATGTAAGAGCCTTACGTTACATTTATAACAATCATTGTTAATGTTTGAATTGTATTTCAGGGCAGTTTGTGAAGACAGATAATCAAGAGATGTGACAAACTGTACAGAAGTCAGTTCCAGATCCACCCTCCACACCAGACCTCTCTCTCATATGGACTGCTGTCTACTAGCATACTTCGGTTGATGCAGATATTACTCAGGGACATGAACACTTGAATATTGTAAGCATAGAGAAAGTAAGAATTACTGAAGATTTAAGAATTTAATGTTAATTGCTTAAACATTATATATACTGTTTTAGCAATTAACATTAATAGTTTTTTTTTTTGTTTGTTTTTTTTGGTGTCCAAAGCACCTAAAAGCCAATTCACATCGCCAGGGGCGGACTTACCCATTAGGCAAAGGTAGGCGACTGCCTTGGGCCCCCGAAAGCCAAGGGCCCCCTAATGCTTTTCATATAGGAGATGCGCATTAAGCGCGGACACGCGAACGGTTGCTGTTTACGGTGTTTATGCACGACAATCGTCTGCGCGTCCGAGTTGAACGTGCTTCTTGTGTATCCAGCTTGTACCAAAATAAAATTTTTATGCATCTAAAGCTGACTGCCGCACGAGCGCGAGGTCCCTCTTTCCCAGCGCGCGCACACTTCTCTCTCTGCGTTCAGCGCGCGGCTGAAAGGAGCTGCGCTTTCAGTTAAAACACTGATATGTTTGCTTCTCTAATTTTACATATAAGTATAGCTGAAATCACAGCACAGCTATTGTCTTCAAGCTATTCTGTAGCCTATTTGATTTTTTATCAGACGACGGCACGATTATATATTTTTTGTGCAGATTAACTTCTCGGAAGGGAGAGCATGGTTAGTCTTAATGGGTCGCGTTTCAGTCACTATTTCATATTCATCCCGTTGTCTGACAACAAACAGTCGAATGTATCAATGAAAACAGTTTTGAGAATTTAGCTGCATCAAAATACAGTATGTGGCAGAGAGAGAGGCAAACAAATGTAATAATAAATAATAAATGTACATTTTGCATGTTCAGAAGTGAGCTGCCCTGTCATGCGAAAATGCAAACAGGTTTGTGTAAAGTGCTCAGTGCAAAGAAAGAGAAGTAATAGGAAGCTAGTATTTTTTTTTTTTTTTTTTTTCATGTGTCTAATAGACATGAACAAGTTCTTTGAAAAACATCTATGACCTATGAAAAACATGTCTACTCTTCATGCTCTGTTAACTGGTTTCACTAATAATAAACATTTATTGCATAAATTAATTTTTGCATTACAAAAATGCCTTAAAAGAAAGTGTTACAGGTGTGCATATTGACACAGAACAATGAGTTTTAAGATATGTCAGAGCAAGATATTTTCAGTTGAGACAGCTCAAACATGCATTTTAGTCTGGGACTAGCTTAAGCCTTGTCTGTGAAACCATGGGGAAAATATTCATTTAAGGTACATTTAGAACAGATAAAAATGTGCAATTAAGTTGCGATTATTCACAAGTTAACTCATGACAATCATGCCATTAATTGTGATTATATATTTTAATTGATTGACAGTCCTAAGTTAAAATGACTAAAATAAAATGTAGGCTTACGCTGGTAACTCACATTTTCATTTTACCTGATAAAGTACCATTTATGAGCTGAGCTGTTTTGTTTAGAGCTGTTACCGGGGAAACCACTATATTTCTGACTCCAAAAGCACCTCCTACTGGCAGAGAATGAATGTGCATTTTCAATAATCCAGTCTGCAGTTTTTGTTCAGACCAATGCGAATATTCACTCACATAAATCTGTTTTAAATAATATAATTAATTTATACTTCTGACTCATCCCAGAAATATAAAGTTTCAGTTGTGATGTTTATCATTTTATAATTTATTTTGTTTTATGTTAAAACTACCTAAAAAAAAAAAACGGTAAATCAATTGCTATTTCGTGGTCTACAACATGAAATAATAAAAGTATCTGCTAAATGAATAAATGTAAATTAAAGAATCCCATTAGAACATGTACATAAAAAATGTAGAAACATTGGACACAACAATCTGGCACCATTGTGCAGCAGCAAGCATCACGACAAAAAAGGACCTCGAGGGTTGATCTAGGTAAATGTGTGCAAATGTATAGGGCCCCATTCCTATATTTGCCTGGGGCCCCCAATTCACTAAATCCGCCCCTGCACATCGCCATACTCCAGCAGTTCAAACAAAATAAGCATGTTTTTTAAATAGTTTTTTTGGCAGTGTGAACTGGCCATAATGCTGTATGTTAGGTGTGAGATTCATTAAACCTGATTTGCTATAATACATCTGTTCATAAGATATTGCATATGATTTTCAGTTAATTATTTGTAGTGGTTTGGTTAAGGGTGTGATTAGCTGATGTATTATTGTGGGAGCATGTGATTAGTTGATGTGTGCATGGTTAATGATGGCTCTCTTAAATATTTAAATGCAATGGGCTGAGTGCCTACTAAGACTTGAATATTTGTGCATAATGTTTTGATCCTGGATGCTTACAGAAGGATATAGATATTTAAATATATGGACATTTATTTATTATTAATATATTTTAATCTATGTGCTTCTGTATGGGGTGAATGCTTTCATTCATATTTTGCTGTATATCCTATGTTTTTATTAATAATTTGGGTGTATTACTGTTCATATTTGTTTGTTAATAAATTAACTGAATTCATTTCGAGTCTGTATTCATCATTCACAGCTGCTGAAACAGCCTTTAAATTAGTTTGGGCATATGAGGACATAAATTAGTTTAAACTACTGCATGTCCGCCCATAAAAAAATAAATAATTATAAAAAATTACCAACTGATTACCAGCACACAACTACCGATTCGCGACGTTGCCATGACGTCGCAGTTACTTACTGGCAACATCACAAAGTTACGTTGTGGCGACGTATACGCACCTTTCACTTTTCCGGTTGCCACGACGTAACTAGTTACGTCGCCACGACGAAACTTTGGTCACCAGATTACGTTGCAGTTACGTAACAGTTACGTACTTTTGTTAGCTGGGAACACACTAATAGCGAAGTGTTTGTGGGCAGGTCAGACTGTTCGTATTTCGCGGGCAGGCAGGGTTATGCAAATATTTTACCCAGTGACGTACACCGGTAACAGGCAAAAGATTCGAAAATATAACGACTCGTTAAGGCGATTCAGAACCGACTCTCTCTTTTGAGAGACAATATCATTATTTATCATGCACGTTTTTGATTAACAACTTTGCAGATTGTTTTCATTTAAGGATAGCTACATTATAAATTGCAAAAGAGATATTTAAAAAAAAAACATATGACCTGCTCTTTAAAGCACTTTTGAATGTTTTTTGTTTTATTGTCAACTTTATCTGAAAATTAACCAGCGCAGTTATCATGACGCATGTAACTTTAGCTAGCAAAGAAGCAAGGAGCTAATGCGCCATTACATCAAAGTTATCAATGGCAAGTGTTAAATATGCAGTGTTATACACAACAGTTTGTCAGTGGTCAATCAAGACATATTTTTGCGGTTTATCACAACCGGACACAGACAAACGAGTCCTGCATTCACTGTATTTTTAAACTAACGGCTGACAGACCATCTTCCTCATCTCTAACCGTCACTCGCGCCACAGATCTGAAGCAAGGTAAAGCAAACACACATTCTCTGTATTAAAATACGTTTAAACTTTTTGTTTTTGATCATTATTGATTATCCGTAAGTTTCATCTAGAATGTCAATGTGATGCTGATCAAGTTTACTAAATCCAACGAACTGTGAACACAGGGGCTGAAGAGTGTTTATAATGGCTGTTTAACCTTAGTTAACATTTTACACTGTTATTTGCTCCTCACGTTGTCTTATTTAAAATTCATACTAACAAATTGTTGTCATACTTTTGAAATCAATCTTATCGTGATTAAACCAGAAAAACATAAAATAAATGAACAAAAAACATTTTAAAGTGTGGGCTCCTAAACATTAGATAACTCACACCCAAAGCAGCTACTGTAAATAAATTAAATGATCACAGATAATGGTTTTGATGTACTCTGCTTGACTGAAACCTGGCTAAAACCAAATGATTATATTGGTCTAAATGAGTCTACTCCACCAAACTACTGTTATAAACATGAGCCCCCCGTCAGACTGGTCGTGGGGGAGGTGTTGCAACAATATATAGTGATATTCTCAATGTTACCCAGAAAACAGGATACAGGTTTAAATCATTTGAAATACTTATGCTTAATGTTACATTGTCAGATATGCAAAAGAAATCTATTGTATCTCTTTCTCCGGCTACTGTGTATAGACCACCAGGGCCATATACAGAATTCCTAAAAGAATTTGGAGATTTCCTCTCAGACCTGTTGGTTACCGCTGATAAAGCGCTAATTTTCTGAGATTTTAACATTCACGTTGATAATACAAATGATACATCAGGACTTGCGTTTACTGACTTATTAAACTGTTTTGGAGTAAAGCAAAATGTCACCGGGCCCACTCATCGTTTTAATCATACGCTAGACTTAATTATATCGCATGGAATCGATCTTACTGACATAGATATCGTACGTCAAAGTGATGATGTTACTGACCATTTCCTTCTATCGTGCATTCTGCGTATTGATGATAATAACTATATAGCTTCGCGTTATCGTCCGGGCAGAACTATTGTTCCAGCCACCAAAGACAGATTCACAAATAACCCGCCTGATTTATCTTAACCGCCTGATTTATCTTAACTGCTCTGTAAATACACATGAACTAGACAAAATGACTGGCAACATGGGCACTATCTTCTCTAATTCATTAGAAGCTGTTGCACCAATCAAATTGAAAAAGGTTAGAGAAAAAACGTACTGTGCCATGGTACAACAGTAATACCCACGCTCTCATGAAAGAAACTCGTAGTCTTGAGCACAAATGGAGAAAAACTAACTTGGAAGTTTTTAGAATTGCGTGGAAAAACAGTATGTCCAGCTATAGACAGGCTCTAAAAACTGCCAGGGCCGAGCATATCCACAAACTCATAGAAAACAACCAAAAACAATCCAAGGTTTTTATTTAGCACAGTGGCTAGATTAACAAATAACCAGACGCCACCCGATCTAAATATTCCCTCACAGTTAAATACACTGTAAAACCTGACAAGTCACAGTAACTCAAACCGTTTGAGTAAACAGCTATCCTTAAAAACCTGACAAGTTAGGTTTACTCAAACCGTTTGAGGCAAATTGATTGCCTTAAACCATTTAAGTTTTAAAACTAACACACTGTAAAACCCGACAAGTAACTTAACCCAAACCTTTTGTGTAAACAAATATCCTTAAAAACATGACAAGTTGGGTTTACTCAAATCGTTTGAGGAAACCGATTGCCTTAAACCATTTAAGTTTTAAAACTAAACAGTTATGAGTACTCTGAACTTAATTCAGTTGAGTTCACTGAAAGAAGATATACATTGCAATTAAGTAATTAAGTGATTAACTGAGTGATAATTGAGCATTAGTGATGAACACCTGCTGTTAACAAACAGAATTACTGAAGAAAAGAGAGAAAGGAACTACAACTGACTTCAGACACAGCCTCACTAAAACCTGACAAGTTTATGTTAACTCAAACCGTTTGAGGAAACCGATTGCCTTAAACCATTTAAGTTTTAAAACTAATTGTTATGAGTACTCTGAAGTTAATTCAGTTGAGTTCACTGAAAGAAGATATACATTGCAATTAAATAATTAAGTGATTAATTGAGTGATAATTGAGCATTAGTGATGAACAGCTGCTGTTAACAAACAGAATTACTGAAGAAAAGAGAAACACAAGAACTCCAACTGACTTCAGACACAGCCTTAGATAAAATAAACTGAAATAAAATACATTAAATCTCTCAAGATCTGATTAAACAACCCCACAAACAGCATCACCAGCTCCACTTATTAATAACCAGACTGACTTTATTTCTGTCAGACGTCTACAGAAGATCTGATTGAAAATTAACTAAGGTTTAGATGTTGATTTATTGTTTCATTTGAAGTAACCATGTTAGAGATCAGTGTTTGTTTTAGTTGGGCTCTTGACCCTTGATTTCTGTCTTAGTTTTTTCTCTGGCTGTTGTAACCATTTGTTGTAACTCAAAAGCCCAGAGAAAATATCATCAGGTGTTATACACACACACTCACACTCTTAGAAGCTGCTTTTTATCCAAAGCAACTTACAGTGCATTCAGGTTAGCATTTTTTTTTTTTTTACCTAACTTTTACCTAGATGTTGGTTGTTATACTGTATATTAGTGATGATAATCATTGATTATTGAACTGTTTGGAGTTTAATCTTTGATGAAATAGGTGTTGTGTAATTAGCTGGATTGATTACAGTAAAAGTGATTCTAAGAGCCAGTGGTTCTGTGTTAATCAGTTAATATAAAGAACTTTCTAAACAGTTTGGTTTTCTGTGATATCACTTAGTCACACACAGACATCAATAATCAGCATATGAACCTCAACAATGGTGACCATAAAAAAAAAAAAAAACAATGCAGCAGAGCATGCTGGGAGCCATGGATGGGTTTTGTACTACAATAGTACCCAGCGTGCATTGCAGCATGTTTTTTTTTTTTTCGTAACCATTGTTGAGGTTCATATTCTGATTATTGATGTCTGTGTGTGACTAATTAACACCATAGAAAACAAAACTGTTTGGAAAGTCTTTTATATTAACTGATTATGAAAGAACCACTGACTTTTTGAATGGCTTTCATTGTAATCAACTGAAGTAACTATAGAACACCTATTTAGTAAGATTTTGAACAGCTCCATAATTGATGATTATCATCACCAATATGCTGTACAACAACCAATACCTGATCATATTTTCTTTGGGTTTTTTGAGTTATAACAAACATGTTTCAAAAACACATGGTTACAACGCCCAAAAAATAAAATAAACTAAGACAGAAATCAAGGGTCAAGAACCCAACTAAAGCAAACACTGATCTCTAACATGGTTACTTCAAATGAAACAATAAATCAACATCTAAACCTTAGTTAATTCTCAATCATATCTTCTGTAGACGTCTGAAAGAAATAAAGTCAGTCTGGTTATTAATAAGTGGAGCTGGTGATGCTGTTTGTTAACAGCAGCTGTTCATCACTAAAGCTCAATCAGCACTTAATTAATCACTTGATTACATAATTGCAAAGTTTTAAAACTTACATGGTTTAAGTAAAGGCAATCTGTTTACTCAAACGGTTTGAGTTACTGTTACTTGTCAGGTTTTACAGTGTAGTAATGACTTTATGAATTTCTTCACTGATAAAATAGATAACATCAGAAATACAATAACAAATGTAGATTCTACAGCGTCTAATACTTTAGTTTTATCCATCGCACCCAAAGATAAACTGAAGTGCTTTACAACTATAGGACAGGAAGAGCTAAATAAACTTATCACTGCATCTAAACCAACAACATGTTTATTAGATCCTGTACCCACTAAATTACTGAAAGAGTTGTTACCTGTAGCAGAAAAACCACTTCTCAATATTATTAACTCGTCGTTATCTTTAGGTCACGTCCCAAAACCATTCAAGCTGGCGGTTATTAAGCCTCTTATTAAGAAACCACAACTAGATCCTAGTGGACTGGCAAATTACATACCCATTTCAAATCTTCTATTTATGTCTAAAATTTTAGAAAAAGTTGTGTCTACTCAATTGTGCTCCTACCTGCAAAAAAATGATCTCTATGAAGAATTTCAGTCGGGTTTCAGGCCCCATCATAGCACAGAAACTGCACTTTTTAAAATTACAAATGACTTGCTTCTTGCATCAGACCAAGGCTGCATCTCATTGCTAGTTTTACTTGATCTTAGTGCTGCGTTCGACACCATAGATCACGACATACTCATAGATAGATTACAAAACTATACAGGTATCCAAGGGCAGGCTTTAAGATGGTTTAGATCCTACCTGTCCGATCGCTACCACTTTGTTTATCTAAATGCGGAGTCATCTCATCTATCACCAGTAAAATATTGAGTGCCACAAGGATCTGTCCTAGGTCCTCTGCTATTTTCAATATACAAGTTGCCCCTTGGTAATATCATTAGAAAGTATGGGATTAGTTTCCACTGTTATGCTGATGATACTCAACTATATATCTCAACAAGACCAGGTGAAACTTCTAAATTATCTAAGCTAACAGAGTGTGTTAAAAATGTAAAAGATTGGATGACCAATAATTTTCTCCTATTAAATTCAGATAAGACAGATAAGAGATATTACTTATTGGAATAAAAAACATTACACAGAATCTTGTAGATTACAATTTGCAACTAGACGGATGTACTGTTACTTCCTCTACTGTCAATAATCTTGGTGTTATATTAGACAGTAACTTGTCTTTCGAAAAATATTTCCCATATTACAAAAACATCATTCTTCCATCTTAGAAACATCGCCAAGCTACGAAACATGTTACCTGTTTCTGAAGCAGAAAAGCTAGTTCATGCGTTCATGACCTCTAGACTGGACTATTTTAATGCACTGCTAGCTGGTTGTCCTGCATCCTCAATAAACAAGCTACAGGTAGTCCAAAATGCTGCGGCTAGAGTCCTTACCAGGTCAAGAAAATATGATCATATTACTCCAATTTTACAGTCTCTGCACTGGCTACCTATTAAGTTCCGTATCAATTACAAAATATTATTACCTACTTATAAGGCCCTTAATGGCTTAGCTCCTGCGTACCTAACTAGTCTTCTACCACGCTACAACCCATCACGCTCCCTAAGGTCACAAAACGCTGGACTTTTGATAGTACCTAGGATAGCAAAGTCCACTAAAGGAGGTAGAGCTTTTTCGCATTTGGCTCCCAAACTCTGGAATGGCCTTCCAGATAATGTTCGGGGTTCAGACACACTCTCTCTGTTTAAATCTAGATTAAAAACACATCTCTTTGGCCAAGCATTCAAATAATGCATCTCATAATTTTGGACTGCAGTTATATCTGATCAAATGCGCATTATTATTCTTTGGCTTGGGTTAAACAAATTATTTTTGCTTGGTTGCAACAGCAGCTACATCAATAATGTCTCTATTTGTTTCTCTGTTTCTGCTGGGATTTACATCCCGTGGTAACTAGGATTTACACAAGCTCCAGTCTGGATCCAGAACACCTGAGAAAGAGATGATGCCAACCCCTCAGAGGACCTCAGATGATGCTAACCCAGAGAAAACATACAGAACTACCACATTTTGCTATAAGTTTGATTGCATAATTGCTGTTAATAGTGTTAATCGTCTGTTTGTTTACATCTTTTATTGATTTTTCTGAACATTTCTGCTGTATGCACATAAACTGACAGTCATCACTGATAAGCTACTACTAAATATTGTAGAAACTTAATTTTCTGTAAAGTTGCTTTGCAATGATTTGTATCGTAAAAAGCGCTATACAATTAAACTTGAATTAAATTGAATTGAATTTTCAGTGCAAAGGCAGTGAGGGGTGGTGTGATGTCATTGGCATCAAGAAAGCTGCTATACTAATGGGCCTGAAATGAAGTAAGCAGAATTCACATTAAACAAATTGATGGGCTTTAGTGTTGTACCAGACGTCAATTGTCATGTTATAAACAGTTATTTAATACACCTTTCTCCAGCTTTTATTTTTTGATGAATTGCTGTTAATGCAGATGTAATGATGACCAGAAATGACCAGCAGCACAAATGTTTAGTCTTCTCAAGCAATACTATACTTTTGTTTTGTGAATATTAGATGTAGCGTGTCACCATTTTGATTTAGACTGAATTGGCAGAGTGAGTAACATTTTAAATTTCAGTTTGTCTATCATTCTGTCAAAGTCTTTTTGTATTTTGTATATATTTTAAATTTCAGTTTGTCTATCTTTTTGTTTATGTTTATTGTTGTGTAGTTTTGTATATACTTAACTAATATAGATGGGAAAAAATTATCTTTATATTTCTTCTTGCACTTATCTTAAAGTTGCTTAGTTTTTTTTTTATAAAGATGTCAGGTAATTGCTGATGCTAAGTTTGTAGTGGTTGAAAGTTGTCTTATTATGATTCATAAAAATAAGCTGTCTATAAATGTTGCTTAATTGTGAATTAAATTTCTCTAATTTTGTGTTTTGTCTTCAGGAACAATAATGGCATCAGTCATTCAAGCTATGATCCTGTCAGATTTACTACTATTTAAAAAAAACAAGATTTTTCAAGACACACAAGGTAAGACACAGGTTTAAACTTTGTATTTACTTGGCAACATTTTAGCTGAGATCAGCAGAAATGACTGAATAGCTGAAATACTAAAAAAAATAAAATTCTGTCATGGTTTACTCACCCTCATGTTGTTCCAAACCCATTTTGAATTAATTTTATTATTATTAATCTTCAGACAATTTTTTTATCATTATTTTTGATATTCTTTCATCATTTTTGTCTTTCCATTGGAAGTCTAGGTGGTCTTTATTTTCAAGCTTCAAAATGTTTTTAGTTTAGGCTTTGAAACATAATAAAAAACCCTCAGCTCAAGCTTCTCCATTAATTTTATGTCAATAAAATTGTGGCAAATCATTAAATTAGAATTAATTGATAAAATCTGAAAAATCACCCAGCCCTACTATTAAACCTTCCTTACATAATAAATTATAGTTTAGCAAACTAATGTTTCATTGCAAATATGAAAACATTTGTATTTGTGCTCAATGAGAGATGTATGTTTCATTTTATGTTCGTTTTAATTTAATTCATTTTAGCTAGACATTTATTTGTAATTTATAATAAATGCCATTATAATTTGTTTTGATTTTGTAATTGTGTAAATAGCTTTGTATTGTAGTTTTATATCTACTTTTATTTTCTGTTATTTATCTTGTTTCTGAATACCGATAAAATTTAAAAGACTAACTAACAACTTATGTGTAGCTTTTTTCCCCTCTCAGTGCCATTTTGACAATGTTTTTTTTTTTATTGTTTGTTTGTTTTACCCATGCAGCAAATAAAAAAAATAAAAATAAAATAAAAACATTATAAATTATTCTTTAACAATTTGTTAAATGATGTGTAAATTGTGAAAATTCTTACTGTCAGTTAATGGGTCAATGTAAGCATCCCTACCCAGAAACAACTACTATAACTTGCCTATTTAAGGGATATTCCATCCCAAAATGAAAATTTTCATTTTGGGATGGAATATCCCTTAAATAGGCAAGTTATAGTAGTTGACTTAAAGTGCATTACGCTTTATAGTAGCAGACTTATAAGTGCATTACTGCCACCTATCTCTCAAATGGACCATTAACACTCTATCTACAATCTCAATCAGGAGTGTCAATGGTCCACTTGAGAGATAGGTGGCGGTAATGCACTTATAAGTCTTCGATCCGCCATAAAGCAAGCAAGAAGAAGATACCTCATGTGCAGGCTGCTGTGAAGCGCGTTCACAAGAGTTCTAATAGTTCGGACATTTTGTGAATCAGAGGTAAAAAAACAAAACAAAACAACAACAAAAAAAAGGCTATAAATACGTTTCAGTTTCTTGCACAGACCGATCGTTTTGTGTCTTTACACATCAATGTATCATCACGTGCCGCAAGGTTTAATTTGGGTTTGTCTGTCCATGTTTTGTTTTTTTTAACTCTCATAGATTCTGTTACCATTGCCAAGCATTGTAGACTGAGAGACTGCAACGGCTGATGTTAAAAAAAAAAAAAAAAAATCATAATTTGTGTTCTACTGAAAAAAAACAAAGTCACCTACATCTTGGATGCCCTGGGGGTAAGCAGATAAACATCAAATTTTCATTTTTGGGTGAACTATCCTTTTAATAAAAATGATGCTGAAAGAGAATATTGCAACAGTGCTAACCTGAAAATAACATTTTATTTTATTAAACTAAACTTTATAATGTTCAAATGAATGATTTTAAAATGTATTTTTAATAAAATGTAGGGGAAAAAAACATTGTAGGAGCATTATGCTAACCATAAAATGACGTTCCAGCAACGTTAGGCAAACTGGACATTTTAATGTTCTTGGACTGTTCCAAAGAAATGTTCATAGAATAGTATGTTTTTAAATGAAAATTAGGTTGCAGGAACGTTATGCTAACCATACTGTAAAATAACATTCTAGCAACGTTTACCAAACTGGACATTTTAACATTCTTGGAATGTTCCAAATAAACATTCATAGAACATTGTGTTTTTAAGGAAATTTTGTTTTCAAGAACGTTGTAGGAACGTTATGCTAATCATAAAATAACGTTCTGGGAACGTTAAGCAAACTGGAAATTTCCATGTTTATGGAACATTCCAAATAACATTCCCACAACCAAAACGGAACGTTAGGAAAATGTTCTCAGAACATAAATTTGTTAGCTGTGTAAAGTAGTTTCGCTACATACAGCGTTTACACAATATGACAGCAATACTACAATGAAAATAAAAGGTACGCCTTCTTTCTTTGCGTGAACGTCTGGGCGGCATTATGCAAATCTTCCCACATACTGACGTAGAGATGTGGGGGGGTGTTAGAACGAGCCGTTTCAGGGGCGTGTGGACGAGTCTTAACTTTTATAAAGAATATCTCTTTGGATTTGAGACTTTAGTCTTTGCAACTTTACTGAACTTCTTTATTCACCAAGAGATTGTATCACTCCAAAGAGAAAGGAAATTTTTTAATTGGATCAATTGACCCCTTTAATTACAATTCATAAACAAAGAAGCTTGAATGTGTGACCTTCTGGATTCACCACATTTGATCTGCCATTGCCATATTTCATGCTAAATTAAATCTGTTGGTTGAACTGTATGGGATTATTATCCTGCCATGACACTAGCATTAAAACATGCATGGTTTCGTTTTATTAACTTTATTAACAAATGTATACGTGTATTAGTAGTGTTTGCTCAAGTTAAAGAAGTTGTTACCATGAACATCTGCTGTTTATTTCTCTCGATGTGCACACTTTTATAGCATTAAAATGTGTATTGTTTCATTTGGTTAACTGCATAACCTGCTCTTAACTTGTGGGAGGACACCAGCGCACAGAAGCGTTCTTTGTTCACATTAGTTCAGAGTTACTGCTAGTTTTAACGATGCTTTTGGAAAACGCAGCCCTGAAGAGTTTTGTAAACAATAGCATATACTGTAAAAGCCCCACATGCCAATAAAGATTTTTTACTGGAAGTGCACTTTAGAGGATGAATTTAACAATAACTCTATAAATACCCTAACCCTATAATAATAAATACTAGAATTATAAATGAATAATTCGCTAGTTTCATTTGTAAATGAAAACACATTTATCACACTTATCACACTTATCTGCACACTGCTGGTGGTTGAGGAGAGACCCCCCACATCGTACAGCGGGTTTGGTGTAATAAAATATAAAGTGATGTGTTATTTAATTGTTTATTTATTTTTTTAGTATAGGCGTATATAATAATTGATAATAATATTGTATTAAATAGGGCCATGTTTTTATATTTATTGTTATGCTTATTTCCCCTTTTAATTCGTGTATTGCTTACCTAATTAACGTTCTGTGATAAATGTGTTTTCATTTACAAATGAAACTAGCGAATTATTCATTTATAATTCTAGTATTTATAATTATAGGGTTAGGGTATTTATAGAGTTATTGTTAAATTCATCCTCTAAAGTGCACTTCCAGTAAAAATTCTTTATTGGCATGTGGGGCTTTTACAGTATATGCTATTATTTACAAAACTCTTCAGGGCTGCGTTTTCCAAAAAGCATCGAATGAAGGTTAGTCATTAATGACATAATTTTGATTTTTGGGTGAACTAACCAATTGGTGTCCTCCCACAAGTTAAGAGCAGGTTATGCAGTTAACCAAATGAAACAATACACATTTAAATGCTATAAAAGTGTGCACATCGAGAGAAATAAACAGCAGATGTTCATGTTAAGAACTTCTTTAACTTGAGCAAACGCTGCTAATACACATATACATTTGTTAATAAAGTTAATAAAACGAAAACCATGCATGTTTTTAATGCTAGTGAATAAAAGGAAGCGATCCACTCGCATGCATCTGCTCATCATGACAGTACCTGGATCAGTGAGCTGCGTCTCGGGCCGATGACGTCACTTCCAGGGAGGCCTGTTGTACACGCCCCTGCCCCTTGACTCCACCCCCACGTCAAAACAGTGCCACAAAGCGAGACGCGCAGAAAAATGAAGCGCAAAGGAAAAACGTCAGCGCAAGCTCAAACTAGACTGACACGCAAAATAAAATCAGTGTTGCAAATAAAATAATAGACATGACCATGGAAAATATGTATCGCAAAGTCATTGCTTTCGCGCGGTTTCATTTGTTTTGCAATTCTTTATTTTTGTTTGCAAAAAGCAAATTTATTTTCCTCAATACTTTATTTTTCGTTTGCAAAACTTTATTTTTTTGCGTATATATACGGTGTTATTTTGACTCCATAGACACAGAAACTATTAGTTGGGTCGTGGATAGACTGATAACCTGTCGATCTGGACGAAGATGAAGAGCATCGGTCTGTTTAGGTGTGGACACTGATAGTTCAGACGGTGATACTTCAGACACTTCGTGAAGAGATTCAAGGCCGTCTCATTCTCTGATCAGATGTGCCAGAGTTAAGACAGATAAAGAAACAAAAAATGTGTCTCTTTCTTGTGCACATTTGGTGAACATAAATTGTGTAAATACTAGGAGTGTGGCGAGACACTTATCCCACGAGAAGAGACATGAGACTGGGTTCATGAGAATGAGACGAGACGAGATTTTTGGACTTTTTTTTAAAGAAATCCTCAATGATGAAATATATAGGGAAAATAGTCTTTTATTCAACTGAAAAACACAAAATGCAAAAAATGTAGGTGCATTTTGAAATCAACTAGTGCTTTATGAAATTAAACTTCTATTATATCTATATAATATATTTATTATATACAGCAATAAACAACATATAAACTAGAGCTGCATGATTCTGGATAAATTGAGAACCATGTTTTTTATATATATAAATTGGAGATCATGATTATCTCACAATTCTGAAAAAAAAAAAAAGATTAGAAAACTAAACAAAATAACAATTTACTAGTGGTTTTGACAAAATGTTAATTGCTTAAGTCTTAAAAAAATATATTAATTTGAACAAAATTTTAAAAATAAATAAACAAATGGAGTCAGTGTACACAAACTATAAACATTTATCCCAGTACTTATGTTAATTAAATGTCTGTAACCAGGGGCGGACTGGCCAATGGGAGCACTGGGACATTTCCCGGTGGCCTGATGGTCATTCTGGCCTGCCGGCTGCCGCTGTGCAGTCGATCAGGCTGACGTACAATAGGCTGGGATGCAACTGCGAATTAATTGACGGATTTATGAATCTACGAATCAGGCGATCGCGGAGTGAAAATGACACCACCACATGACCCAACATCAGCGAAGCACTTCCTAATTTGCTATATCCAGAGGCAGGCTTCATCTTAGAAAACCTTGCAAAAAATGGAACGTAAAAGCAAAGGAGGAGCAGAGCGGGAACGTATAAAAAGAGAAAAGCCCTGGCCACAGACGCAGCAAGTTGATGCAAAATCCCAGCCATGTTCGCCAGTAAGGAACAGGTCGGTCAGCATTACATTTACATTATATTTACTAGGGGTCGGACGGTTCACTGAAAAAAATCGAACTGTTCGGTTCTCCACACACGGTTCGGCACGCGCTGGAAACGCTGTTCAACTTAAATCTGACAAAGCATCTGTAATATGGTTTATTATAAATAACATGTAAAACAAACAGGGTTCAGTTAATATATGTTTCTGTTGATGGATGAACATTCTGGCTTCCCAGACATTACAACAACAGCGATAAAAAAAAAAAAAAAAAAAAAACCCGTGGCCAAACCATTCACTCGTGTTCAATACGAATACGAACACTGGATCAGTGCATTCTTTTCAAGTGACAGTCTTTATATTAATCGAACAGCAACAACAAAGAAATCACTCACTGCTCTTGATTGAACAGCTTTTGTAACTTTAATAAAGATTTATCTTTAATTTATAGTCCAAAATGCAATGCTGTTTTACATTTGATTACTTTATTCAATTTCTGTACCTAAAAACTATGCTATAACTACTTAAAAAAAACCCTGAAAGTCAGTTTATTTTATTTGTAGCTTTACTCTATTGTATTTATTTGTGGTGTTGCTTGTAGTTAGAATATTCTTACAATATGATAAAATATATATTTTTTGAAAGTATCGTTTTTCCATAAACATAGCACATACAACGGTACCGAAACAGTGACTCTAAAACTGTGAAACAAACCTAACCGTGAAAAAGTTGAACTGTTCCACCCCTTATGTTTACGTAATCATTTGGCAGACGGACGGTTTCATCCAAAGAGACTTACAATAGATACAAACTATTCTACAAAAAATGACATATATATAATGATAGAAGTTTTAAAAGAGCATCTTAATGACAAACTAGCACACTGTTTTACATATGGGGATACAGTATTTTTTTAGTGCCAAATTTGTATATGTATATGTATATGTAGCCTAGTCTACAGTGTTTATTTATTTATTTTGAAGATGTCGAAGGAAGCAACAGTGCTCCTGCTGTGGAACAAGAGGGGGTGGACAGTTCAGCTTTTGAGTCAGAGCAGGAACCTTCCATTGGAGTTTAACCTATAAGCAAAACTAAACATGCTGGCTATACTCTTAGAACAATATGTGCTTTTATGATTTATAAGATCATCAGTAGTAGGACTGTGATCATGGGGACATACAATTGATGGCTGCACAATTAATATAGATTATCGAAAGTGATTATTTCATATAGCAGAGAAACTAGATGTGCAGAGTGAGAGAGAGGGGGATTCAGGGGAAAGATGATATAGATGGTGGATTCCTAGTGAGTTTTTGAGGGTTTATTTATTTATCCATTCATATTATGTATGGTAGTCTACCTGTTACATCAACTAACAGGGTTAACCTACAAGTTTAGCAGTCTGGTGGACACATGAATTGGGTGGTGGTCAATGTTCCCTCTAATTTTTTTTCTTGCTGAGCAAAACTTTTCTCTATTGGGCGGACATTTCGGCCACCTGTGCAAAAACATCGTTTATACCAGACCTACCAGACCTGTACAGCGCACACACAAAAAAAGTGTGTAAACTTTTAACTTTAATGTGCTATTTGTATTTGATTTGACCCGTGACTAAATGATGTACATTTTAGATTACCTAATAAAACTTACTGAATATTATTTCACAAAATAATACTGCGAAATATTATTGGATAAAATAAATACATCCTTGATGAGCAGAGACTCCATTAAAAACAAGGTCAATTATTTATTAGGTTTATAATATAGGCCTAACATAATATAATATCAAAACAAACTGAAGCATTTAAACTGATAGAATAGAATAGAATAGAATAGAATAGAATAGAATAGAATAGAATAGAATAGAATAGAAACTGAAGCATTTAAACTGATAGAATAGAAATAGAAACTGAAGCATTTAACTGAGCATTAAAACGAATAGAATAGAATAGAAACTGAAGCATTTAAACTGATAGAATAGAATAGAAACTGAAGCATTTAAAATGAGATCTGTAAGTTAAAATATTAAAAAAAAAAAAAAAAAACGTGAACGTCAATTCCTCTATAGCTATGTAAAAAACTACACCTGTGTGTGACTGTAAATGTCTCTGAGTTTCGTTACCGTTCTATGCCCATCATCCGCTATTTCCAGCACTTAATCAAGCCGCTCTTCTTTAATACCTGATGACGTTTTATTTCACGTCATTGCGTTTGCGTCGGCGCACGATTTGAGCTATTTCGTACGCAACCATTAAAATATTCGGTTTCTACAGCGATTCATTTGCCGCACATTCCTTTTCTATGAAACTAACCACATTCACCGGTTCTAACTCTATCGTGATATCAACTCTGTAGCGGTTTATCCGAGCATTGCAATTCATTCGCTTTCGCAAATGGCTTTCCCAACTCATTTATGCGTGTGCGCGGCACATTATTTCTTCTGCGCGGCTGCGGTGGAAGAAGTGCGCGGCCGCGCGCGCGCGCAGCTTAGAGGGAACATTGGTGGTGGTGACTGCACCAACAGAGGTGGCCTGGGGTGGAGTCAAATTCCCGGCCTGATTTACTGTCCCAGTCCGCCACTGTCTGTAACACAGAAAGGGGTCTGGCTGAAAAGGGGAAGTCACGTTACTTTACTTTTTTAAGACTTTTTGTTGCTCTTTCTGGATCAGCGGCAGCATGAATGATTCATTAACATGGGCAGCAATGTGTGTGTGTGTGTGTGTGTGTGTGTGTGTGTATATATATATATATATATATATATATATTCTATGGAGTGGGTTATGAGTGGTTATGAACGAATGAATGAAATGCATATGTCCGTGTTTCACTCCGTCTCGAATCTCGCTCGTGGAAAGCGCTTGAGAAACATTGTCTCTTCTGTGGCTCGTTACACTTTCAACTCGTTTTTTAGTCTCGAGCAAGACTGTTAAACATTCACATTACATTATTTGACTGATTTTTACGTAGAAAGTTCTGACGTCACACTTGGATGTGGGCGGGGTTGTGTCGGGGATGGGCGTGACTTCTGACGTCACACTTGGATGTGGGCGGGGTTGTGTCGGGGATGGGCGTGACTTCTGACGTCACACTTGGATGTGGGCGGGGTTGGATGTCCACCGCAGGCTGCAGCGAGCCCTACTTGGCCGAACCCCGAGAAGAGAACCAATGTGCGCGCGCTCATCGTCACGTGGAACGAAGCGATTTCCAAAGGAAACCGGAAGCATTACTCTCCTCCAGCTCGCGCTGTAATATATAAAGTTCATGTTTACACCGTCTCCACGACTTCATCCAGACCTTTTTTCGTAAAAAGATATCCAGATATTATAATCGCCATTTCTTCTTGCAAGTCGTCCGCCATTTGTTTACTCTAAAGTCACATTTGTCCGCGCGAGATTTCCCGCATTTACAGTTGTGATTTGTGATTTAAGTGTGTGGTGTGCTGTCACCATAGACAGTAAAAAAAAAAAAAATACCCACTATAGGACCAAAACTGTTAAATCGATGTTTTTATTTTTGTTGTTGTTTTTTTTTTTTTTTTTTTTTTTTTTAGTGGTATGCCTTAATCGTGTTAATAAACAGTCTACAAATATTAGTAACACATCAGTTAATGTTGGACTAGTGTAAACTTTACAATAAGTTTCACAAATTAATTCCCTTAAATAACCCTTTGATAGTAGTAAGTCATGTTAATAAACAGTCTACAAACATGAGAAGCATTATCAGTTGATGTTTAGATAGTTTCCAAGTTTACCAATAGCCCAAATCAATGTCCAAGTGGGGAGTTAGTATTGTTTATCCATTGTGTGCTAAATAAATGTATGTGTACATACTGTATTATAATTAAATAAAGCTTATTAAATAAAGCTATCAAAAAGCTAGTTCATTGTTAGTTCATGTTAACTAATACATGAACTAATGCATTAGTATACGAATAATTAAACATGAGCAAAGATTAAGTAATACTGAACAGATGCGTTGTTCATTTTTAGTTAATTTTAACTAATGCATTAACCACATCATTAACTAATTAATCTGTTAATGTGAAGAAATGCATTAGTAAATGTGTAAGTTAACATTAAAAAAAAAAACATTAAGTAATCCTGAAGAGTGGAGTTGTTCATTGTTAGTTCATGTTAACTAATGTATTAACTAATACATTAGTATATGTATAAGTTAATATGTATATGGATTTATTAATTATGTGAAGATGCGTTGTTCATTGTTAGTTAATGTTAACTAATGCATTAACAAATGTTAACTAATACAACCTTATTGTAAAGTGTTACCGTTTTCCCTTTTCTCAGTTTTGTCATAATATGCTGCCACATTACTCCATTAACTGATTATATAAATATATTTCCAGGCTCATGAAATCCATACGAGCTGCCTTATGTTTTCTTTGCCTGCCTGATCAGCTGTAATCTAACAGTTTCTGTGCAGCTGTTTATAAAGATGCCTGACATTTTACAAGTTTATTTCTTTATCAACAAGAGCTGTTTGTGTCAGAGAGAGTTTCTGGTAGTCAATAAAGAAGAAATGGAACATTTAATATTGTTTCTGATTAATTAGATTGATGAATCCATATTGACAGAGAAAATTAATCATATATGGAGGTTTTAATCACAGGTTAGAATTCAATTCTAATCCTAGATTTGTTCATCTGTGTTTAAAATTAAGCAGTGAAACACAACTCAACTTAAAATAAACCCCAAACCATCAAATCCTCGATTAGCTCTAAACTTTGCTTAATTTAATCCTTATTTGTGCAATAACCCACATTTTGTGTCTTAAAAAAAAGACTGAACACTATCTACTGCCATTTTCCTGTTTTTAATCCCTCGTTGTGGTCCGGGAACAAAAGGATATACAGCATTAGAACAACACAAAGATGAATAAATGATGACTTAATTTTCATTTTTGGTTGAACTATTCCTTTAGTGTCACACTTTACATGACATTAAAACTGAGACGCAAGATTTGAGTGTGCACTGCAGAATAACTGCATCACATCACATTTATCTGTCCAGTGTGTTTCTGTTCACTAACAGCTTCACTGTCGATGTGGATGTATGTCCTGAGTTATAGATTCACTTCAGTTATAATATACACTTATCACTCTTATTAATAACTGAACTGTGCATGAATGTAACTTTTTCATTTTTCTAAAACAAGTTTTAAAATCATTGATTACTGCACAGTATCTGTCTTATAAAGAAGGGTTTCCAAACTGGGGTTTGTGAGTTAATGAAAAGCTAATAGTTTCTGGCGAAATAATAATAATAATAATAATAATAATAACATTCAAATAAATAAAAAAAGAAAGATAAAAACAACCAAAAGAAAACAGTAAAAAAAAAGAAAAAGATTAAAATAACAAAAAAAAATTTTAAATGTGTTTACAACTTTCAATAACGTCAAATAGGTTTATTGAGGAGGACAATGATATTTAACTCACCCTTCACAGTGAGAGAAACAGAGCTTGATTGTGATGAGTTTGGTCTTTCATCTCTCTGTCCTCTACACCAGAACTGATCCTGATCAGACTCAGTAGCTCCTCTGATAGTGAGAGTGTTTCTGTTTACAGTGTGACGCTCAGACACTTCAGCGCTGTCTTTATACCACTCATATCTCCAGTCACTGTGATCAGAGATTATCTCACACTTCAGATAGACTGTCTCTCCAGTGAATACTGTACTGTTTGGAGTCACAGTCAGTGTAGATGTTGGTAAATCTGTGAAGAAAGACAAAAATATGAAGTGATTCAAACAACTCTTTCGGTGGAAAAATTACTTTCTAAATGTGTTATAAAACTATATAGTTTATACATGAATTAATGTAATTTCATAATGCTGGTTTTATTTATGTATAGTGATAAGTTTTCTGATCTCAGTTTATTTGAGGAGGCTGTGTCTCCGTCATGAAGCATCTCAGGATTCTCAATAACAGTCTCTGTGTGTGTTGCTTCAAGAGAGCGACCATCTGTCTGTGCTATTATTTTCTTTCTTTTTTTTAATTCATGTATAATCAAAATCATTTATCATTTAATTATTACATTTTAAACAATTATTCATTTTTATTATTTTACTCATCCCTCTACACTGCGAGCAAATCACTCACATATCAGGGGCGTGTCTACATGTTTTTTTTTTTTCTAATTCAGATGAGGAGAAGGCTTATCTCACTAAATGGAAGCAAGCTGATTATAGTCAGCCTTCTCTAGTTATTTACTTTAGCCTACTTATTTTAGTTGAGTGCTTAAATTACAAATATGCATTTATTCAATTATTTTATTGAGTGCATTTGTATTTTGTTGTTTTTGTACATACTGTAGTTTTGTAATAAAAGCATCAACCAGGTTCCAGAAATAATCACTGAGGCTTCTTCTGAAATTAGTGAGGGTGCAAAAATTCTTACATTTTAGTCAGTGCAGTGTGTGAGTTGGAGGCTAAATATAAGTTTAGGACGGATACATTTTCACTCGCTGAACTCTGACTGAGGGCTTCAGAGTTTCACTCTCCGTCTAGTGATCTGTGCTATTTTCAGTTCATCTCAATGGATGCGCAGCGCACCTGTGTTTGTGTATTTGGCATACCGTAAACTCTAGTGTGAAGGCACACGACTCACCGTCGCTTTCTCTCACACGAGCAAAGTTTTGGAATTCTTCAGCTTTTAAGAACTGCTGAGTTTTCCAGTAGTGGGTGGAACTAATGCACAAACGACAATCTCATTGGCTGGTGCTCACTTATCATCATCATCCCTGTTTTGATTTCAGCAAAACGATTTGAGCAAACGCACACAACCTGATTAATATTCATGAATCCAGCACGTTAATCCTTGGTGCGTTTTATATCGATCTTATTAGTAGTAGAATTTGTATAATAATAATAATAATAATAATAATAATTAGTTTTTTTTTTTTTTTTTTAACAGGAACACTGAATGACCAAAAAGCACCAGCACCAGTCCTAAATTCAGTTAAAATTACTAATTTGCATTCATACATGTAACCAAGTTTTAATTCTAATTACTAAACTTCTATTATTAAATAATACTTGATTATCATATTATAATGCTTGACTGCTTGACTGATTGATTATAAAGAGTGTACTTTTAGATATTTAAAAAGCTGTGCCATTTTACAAACATCTATAAATACAGTTTCCATAGGAGTAAAGTGTAGAATGTACATTTTGTTGAATTAATTATTAATTTAACCAATGTATAAATCATTTACTGCTCAAACAAATAAAAACAATATTATAACACAACAATCGCATAAACACAGTGAATAACTGTACAATGCAAAGGTGTATGCATGTGCGTTACAAATCATAAACCTTTATTCAGATTTCAGAATGCACATTTGAGGTTTGTAATATATATATATTAATAATTATTTGGACAATCTAAAGTTTGTGTCCCTTGCGTCCCAAAATGTTGGTTTAAAAAAAGCTTGTAAAAACAGTGGATTTTGTGATGTGTAAAATAAAAATAGAAATAAAAGAAAAAATACATAAATAAAAAAGTATTTAATACTTCCCTTCAGGTCAGTTTGACTCATCATAGGAAGTGAAAGATATTATTATTATTATTATTAATTTTTTTTTTTTTTACACAAAACTCAGAAAACACACACACACACACACACACACACACACACACACACACACACGTTGGGTTTCCATGTTTTAGGTGTAATGTTTTTTATATATTACAATCTGAAATTTCTATCCCCTTTCTCTACCCCTAAACCTACACCTCACACAAAACCTTCTGCTATTTTAGATTTTCATAAAAGATTCTGCATGATTTATAAGCTCTTTTCCTTATGGAGACCAAAAAATGGCCCCACAAGGTGAAACTTTACTCGTATTACTATACTTGTGGGACATTTGGTCCTTATAACATAGGGAATACCAGGATGGACACATACACGTGCACATACACGCACACACACACACACACACACACACACACACACACACACACACACACATATCTAAATACATAAAAAGCAAATTCAAGTTTCAAACTGGAGTTAATGTGTAATTTTTAGGCTTCAGGTCATTTTGGCCCTCAAGGAGAGTATTTATTATTCTTGAAGAAGGAGAGGATGAGGGTTTTAATAAGCAGGGTGAATTCATAACTAAACAAATAACCATCTACATACGTAGGACATTTGTGTTGTTTTCTATGTAATATTTCACAAATAAAAACTGTCATTAGGTAATGTTTTCTCCTTAAAATCATACAATTTCCAATTAATTAAACTTTAATCTTTGGAAACAGTTGGGAATAGCACTTTGGCGATGTGATGGCTTTACTTTTTATAATGTCATGAGCTATGGGGTTCTCTATTATAGATCAGGGGTTGCAGCACGTATATGTGATTTATATCCTGGAAAGAATGTGTACATCTCCCAATGAACACTCACCTGATACAGTCAGTGTAACAACAGAATTGATATCTGATCTCTCTCCTCTACAGCTGTATACAGCACTATCAGACACAGATGTGATGTTGTAGTCTCTCTCAGTGATGTCTGGGATGACTGAACCATCTTTAAACCAGCTGTATGTCCACTGAATGTCTCCTCCTCCCTGTATGTCACATGTGAGAGTGACTGTCTCTCCTCTGAACACACGCTGATCTGGAGTCACCTCCACTACAGCTTTTACTGATAAACATAGAAGAAAATACTGACTGAAAAAGCATCATAGTATCATGACCACTGTTATGAACTCACAACATCGTTAGGTGAAAAACACTGCATTACATTTCATATCTGGTTTACTTGTAGTTTGTGTTGACTACATCAGAAATGTAAAATGCAATTATTGGTAAAGACATTTATAATTAGTCTATATATATGCTATTTTGTATTCACATATCAAACAATAGCAACTTGCATCATGCATTCATGATGTCTAGACTGGACTATTGTAATGCTCTGCTAGATGTCTGTGACTGTCCTGCATCTTCAGTAAACAAGCTACAATTAGTTCGAAATGCAGCGGCTAGAAGTCTTACCAGGTCATGAAATTATGATCATATTACCCCCATTTTACATTCTGTACATGGGCTACCTGTTAAGCTCTGTATCAGTTACAAACTATTGGTACGTACTTATTAGGCCCTTAATTGTTTAGCTCCTGTGTACTTAACCAGTCCTCTATCATGCTACAATCAGTGGCGCAGTGGCCGAGCACGCAGGGCGCACGATAACCTCCCCGTGCTGTGTTGATGTGTCGAGATATTGTCAAAAGCATCAAGTATTGGCAATATTAAGAGGATTTGGCATTTCCAATTAATGTAGGCCTGTTCTTCTTATTATTAGGCCTATTATCATTATTATTAGGTTATTTTTATTATTAAATAATTTATTTGCCCCGCAATAATTTCATAGCCCATCACCGCATAACTGACGCACTGTGAGGATAATAAAATATTAGGCTATTAGCTTACTCCTCATTGAAAATGTTTTTAAAAATGTCTTTTAAAATAGGTTTATTGATTTATACACTGAATTATAGACCTATAATTAAAATTATTAACACTGCAGTTATCAATGAAAATTAAGAGCAGCTTTATTTCTAGCACCGACTTTCAAAAACAACCTGTTTGACGCAAAATACATTTCTGTTTTTTCAAAAAAAAAAATCTTTTTTCACTATGTACGGGCCAGAAGAGAAATATTGAGGGAGAATAATTAAAGTTATATGCTATTATCAGCGTATGTTGAAGTAGAATCGTCTCTTGTCGTCTCTGAGAGAATATGTGCCATTAATGCAGCATTAATACTTTCACTTTGTATAACTGACTGAGGTTAAGACGTTGACCTGCATAACTCAAAGTTTGCATGTTGCTTAATATCAGCCTTCATGGCTTTAAATAGACAAAGTGAATTGCTTTAGTCTTCTTAACAGACATTGCTGACACAGAAGAGTATAAAAAAATGTTGAACTACAGATATTGATTTAATGATCATTAAACAGATGTGAATCTGAAGACTCACCTGATACAGTCAGTGTAACAGCAGCACTGATGTCTGATCTCTCTCCTCTACAGCTGTATACACCACTATCAGAAACATTAGCTGTGAAACTAAACTCTGCTTCTGTTGTTCTGTATGTATCGTGAGGGTCTTTAAACGAGCGGTATGTCCACTGAATATTTTCTCCTCCCTGTATGTCACATGTAAGAGTGACTGGATTTGCATTCACTACAGATGTCACTGATAAACACAGAAATAAATATTTAAATAATAATAATAATCACCTATTAAACAGTTGCAGTTCGTCTAATATTTATAATATAACCTAAGTAAACTTTCAGTATTATTATAGTTAAGTTGTCTTATGGTAATTTAAAATTTTCTACTACATCCAGAAAGTGTTACAGTCAAATTTATTATCATTGATCGATTGATTGATTGATTGATCATCTGGTCACTCTATGTTTCTGAAGCTGTGTGATTTCAACCTGCATGAAGGTTTTTGCTTTAGTTTTTGAATATTCAGCTGTTGACCTGCTGATCAGCGCTAGTGAAGACTCACCAGTTAGTATTTCACAATGTTTTACAAAAAAAAAAACAAACAAAAAAGAAAACACTATTTTAAAAGAGATCTACTGCCATTCAGACTTTTCTCAGACTGATAAGCAGCTCACTGCAGGTTTAAAGCTTTTTGTTTGTTCTGTATTTACAGCTGTTAAACAGTTCCTGTTCTGACCGGTAGATGGAACTGTTTTCATGGGACTGCAGTTTTTTTTTTTTTCTTTTTTACATCACAAGAAACAAAAAAAGTAATTTCATGAACTATGATATTTTGAGATGAATGTCTGACTGAACTTACACCTGAATGAATGAATGAATAAATTTTCGAATACATCTGACTGTAACTCTTTCAGGATGTAGTAGAAAGTGAATGAAGGAATGTTGAACTACAGAAGCAGTGGTGTTTTAGTAGCTTGAGGACCTATCATTCTGTGTGAAGATGTATAACAGCAAAATATGAACATAACACATCAGTAAAGACACACAATGTTGTATCCTGATGTATCCATGCAGACAAATATTACAACACAGTTCTTAATGGTTCAATGAAGTAAATCAGATTAGTTGCAGGGCTGCACAGTACTTTCAGATGTTTCAGAATGATTTGTTTCACCTTCAGTGAGTCCAGAGTAGACGAGGGACATCAGCACTACAAGCAGAAGAAACACAGATATAAAGCATTTCAAGAATCAATTCAGTGATGGATTCACTGCTGCCCAGACAATAAATAAACTGTTTGAAACATTACAGTTCAGAAGTGTTTGTTTCTTAAGATCTGTATTATGTAGTTTTGCTCCTCTATTTGCATTTTCTTATATTTGCTTTTCTATTAGCATAACTATTCATGTTCCATATAAACTTAGTAGAATATATAAAATCTATAGAATCTTGCACTTTTCATGCTACTATTATACCACTATTATTTTTTATAATAAAAATCCACTTCTTGTATTAAGGCACTCACATACACAAGTTACAAGCAAATATTAACATTAATATGACTAACATTTCACACCACTGATTCTTCACTGGAACAAAACACTCAGCCTCACTTCCTGTTTGACTTTGACAACATTGATTTAATTGTGACTTTACAGAGGCTGCAAAAAGAATTTAGACACTTAAGGTGTTTTCACAGAAAGTATATTTTAAATGAAATCAAACCCAGTTAAAGCAGTGGTTTTTGACGTGGGCCGCGGCCCCCAAGTGGGTCACGACAGTATTGCAGTATTATAATTAATAAAAATGATGATTTTGTTAATATATGTAAAAATGTCTAAGTCATAATTCAATATATAATTAAACATAACATTGTAATACAACAAAACATAAATATGAAACTATTACTGTATTCACTATTCAAGCTAATGATTTGTGTTAAGAATAACCCACCAATTTATTTACCACTTTTGCTGCATAAAGTAACTGTAGGCTTAACAGATAAAAATAAATGGTTATCAAAAGGGTCACTGAAAATACAAATACAGATGTTTCATTTACAAGTAAGAATAAGACTTAAAGGGGTCATAACCTTTGTTTTTTATTATTATTATTATTATTATTATTATTTTTATTAGGTACTGTTCTCGGAGGTCCACTTATAATGTTATCAAGATTTTAACATCAAAAAACATCATAATTTAGCATTAATTGGCTATTGTCTGTCCTGTTTTGTCCCCGTCATTGGAACGCTCTGTTTGAATAGACATGGTGGATTATCGACTCAGAAATAAACGCCCACTGCTATGATTGGCTAACAGTTTGACAGCTACAGCCTTCACAGATGGACGCTGCTGAGATTTAAGTTAAAATGTATAAATACTCAGTTCATATCAAATGATCTGTAATAAAAGACAAAGCAATAGTGAGCACATAATAAAAACACTTGTGTGGTGCAACATTACAGTCAAGTCCAATATAGTTGTGTAGTTGGAGGTATGACCAAAATTCAGTTTCACAGTATGACTAATTTAATTTCTAATTATATATTTCACGATATAGTTATTTATACATGTAGTTATTCTGAAAATTGACAAAAGGGATTTATATAATAAATAAACTCAAATACTTTTGAAATGAAAAGTAGGCTACTTCACCTTGTTTGTTTTTTTATTTTTTTTTATTTGGTAAATTATTTATTTAGTAAAAACACACTAAACTTTTAGATTAACTGCATGCCCCCAACTGTCTGATGTTAAATGCAAATTGTATGTGCAAGTAAACTTTAAATAATGTGTTTCTGAATTATTTTTAAATCTCATGTTATCATTTTAATTCAATCAATTTATAATATGCTTTTGAAATATTGTATTCTCAATAAATTACATTTACTTCCTTTTTCATTTTGTGGGATATTATTAATACTTTATATTGTTTTAATTTGTGCCCGGGTACAGTTTTGCCATGTCTGCTTATTTTGATGCATTTTTAAGGGGCTTGTTTTGCACTTTTTTTTTAAGGAACTTGTGATCAACTTGAAGGTGCACTAAGTGTATTTCGACCAAATGATGTTGATAATTTTGCTTCGTTTCACATGGAAGACGAACTCAGTGTCTGATCCCAGGCCTTCGCCGCTCCTTTCTCCACCGCTGGAAAGCTGCTCCAATATTTACACAGGTTCTACCTCTTGCCTGATCGTGACCCTTATTTTTAATGTTTTGTTCATCTGAAATTATCTTTTTTCATTGTTATCTCTCACTATCTATAGCTGATCTGCTGATATCTGTCCTGTGCACTCACACTGAGTGCTCTCTTCTCTCCATCATCACTAGACACGCCCCTTACTGCTGATTGGCAGCAAGTATGTTTTGGGATTCAATCCGACACTGTAGTCAAAAGCGTTTTTCAGATATTGCTTAGTGCACCTTTAAGTGAGTGACAGCTTTTTAATGATAAAGGGAGTGCACTTTAGCCTTGTTTAGAATGTCAGTCCAAATCTGAATTTAGCTGATATCCCATTGGAATCTGTTCGAAATGATTGGCCAAATTGAAACAGATTTCCAGAAGTGCAATTTGAATAGGATTTCAAACCACATATGAGCGTAGCTTGTAAAAATTGGATTTCATGTGATTTTCTGCTGTTCACACATACTAAATGTGATCGGATTCCAATCGGTGATATGATGATTGGTGATATTCACAAATATCGGATTTGGACTGACAGTTTGAAGAAGGCTATTGTGTGCTTAATAGACTTTTACATACATTCAAAATTGAATTGAACAGTCATGTTTTTCATGCTATAGGGCCTACACTGCAAGGTTTCAAGAATGACATCCACATATAAATGCTGGATCCACTCACTGAATTAAAATGGATGGGACAAAAACATGTTATGTCAAACTAAATGTGCATTAAGGCTAGAGCACCTCACTAATTTCAGAAGTACCCTCAGTGTTTTGATTCTGGCCTTGCCTATAAATTACCAAAGAATGTATTATGAATAACAAAATTATTATAAAAAAAACAAAATGATTAATATGTAGTTTTAAATTATCAACTTAGTTGTAAATTAACTCATTTAAATTATTAACACGAAGACAAGAATAACTGAGTTAGGTATAGCTTACTATATATTATTCATTCACAAGACTCTCTGACTGTCTCACCTCAGAGAAAAGAGTATACACACACTTTTGAGATTTATATAGATCCTCATGTTTTGTGTTATGATTTTATTCGCATTGATTTCTCATATGATTTTCTTGTATAGGCGCACTCTCATAAATAAAGGTAAGAAAGCTTCTACTTGGGTGGTACCTTTTCAAAAGGTACGCTTTTGTACATTTTAGATACTAATATGTAGACTCCAGGTACTAATATGTACCTTTAAAGGCACAATATGTAAGCTTTCGCCACTAGAGGTCACATTTTCAAAACAATAACAAAGGCGAAGCTAGATGATGCTCTGAAGGAGAGTGAAACAATAGATGTCGTTTTCACCATCCAGAAATGTATGGAATTCACAAATCATGTTCAGGTAATTCACTTTTTTATTACCAGTACCTTACACAGTTATTCAGACAACGATATGATAACAATATCTTACATTGTGCCTTTAATGTACACTGTAAAATCTTATTAGTTGGCTTAAAGTGTAAAGAGAAATAGGATTAGTATGTTGTACTGACAAATGCTTGGTTAAGTGGTTGTGAAGTGTTTTGATAATTACATTTTTATTGTAGATTGGATAAGTTGCTGCTTAAGTTTTTATAATAGCAATTTGCATATACTCCAGAATGTTATGAAGAGTGATCAGATGAATTGCACAGTCCTTCTTTGCCATGAAAATTAACTTAATCTCAAAAAAAACCTTTCCACTGCATTTCATTGCTGTCATTAAAGGACCTGCTGAGATCATTTCAGTAATCATCTTGTTAACTCAGGTGACAATGTTGACGAGCACAAGGCTGGAGATCATTATGTCAGGCTGATCGGGTTAGAATGGCAGACTTGACATGTTAAAAGGAGGGTGATGCTTCAAATCATTGTTCTTCCATTGTTAACCATGGTGACCTGCAAAGAAACGCGTGCAGCCATCATTGCGTTGCATATAAAAATGGCTTCACAGGCAAGGATATTGTGGCTACTAAGATTGCACCTAAATCAACAATTTATAGGTTCATCAAGAACTTCAAGGAAAGAGGTTCAATTCTTGTAAAGAAGGCTTCAGGGCGTCCAAGAAAGTCCAGCAAGCGCCAGGATCGTCTCCTAAAGAGGATTCAGCTGCGGGATCGGAGTGCCACCAGTGCAGAGCTTGCTCAGGAATGGCAGCAGGCAGGTGTGAGCGCATCTGCACGCACAGTGAGGTGAAGACTTTTGGAAGATGCCCTGGTGTCAAGAAGGGCAGCAAAGAAGCCACTTCTCTCCAAAAAAAACATCAGGGACAGATTGATCTTCTGCAGAAAGTATAGTGAATGGACTGCTGAGGACTGGGGCAAAGTCATATTCTCCGATGAAGCCCCTTTCCGATTGTTTGGCGCATCTGGAAAATGGCTTTTCCGGAGAAGAAAAGGTGAGCGCTACCATCAGTCCTGTGTCATGCCAACAGTAAAGCATCCTGACACCATTCATGTGTGGGGTTGCTTCTCATCCAAGGAAGTGGGCTCACTCACAATTCTGCCCAAAAACACAGCCATGAATAAAGAATGATACCAAAACACCCTCCAACAGCAACTTCTTCCAACAACCCAACAACAGTTTGGTGAAGAACAATGCATTTTCCAGCACGATGGAGCACCGTGCCATAAGGCAAAAGTGATAACTAAGTGGCTCGGGGACCAGAATGTTGAAATTTTGGGGTCAATGGCCTGGAAACTCCCCAGATCTTAATCCCATTGAGAAGCTTGGGTCAATCCTCTAGAGGCGGGTGGACAAACAAAAACCCACTAATTCTGACAAACTCCAAGAAGTTATTATGAAAGAATGGGTTGCTATCAGTCAGGATTTGGCCAGAAGTTGATTGAGAGCATGCCCAGTCGAACTGCAGAGGTCCTGAAAAAGGAAGGGCCAACACTGCAAATACTGACTCTTTGCATAAATGTCATGTAATTGTCGATAAAAGCCTTTGAAACGTATGAAGTGCTTGTAATTATATTTCAGTACATCACAGAAACAACTGAAACAAAGATCTAAAAGCAGTTTAGCAGCAAACTTTTTGAAAACTAATATTTATGTAATTCTCAAAACTTTTGGCCACGACTGTAAAATTCGCTTACACGAGTGTTCAAGTACTATATAATTTCGATTTACTCTTGACTATAGTATAGCTACTGAGGATCACTGACTCCCAGAGTGCATTGCAGCATGAATAAATTATGAAATTGCTGTTTTACTTTTTTTTTTTCATTTGCCATTTTTTTTTTTGCTGTCTTGTGTCAGTAGTACAAAAATTGTAAAATAAAAAATATAGAATATAATAACATTTTTATTTTTTTTTACAATTAATATATATATATATATATTAGGACTAGTTAACAATTTAGATAAAAGTTAGGTCACATTTTAAAAGCAACCTATTTATTACTTCCCTTCCCTTGAAAGCAAACAACTTGCTGCATCAGGAAGAATATTACAATGATATAAATCAGGGGTCACCAACTGGGGGACTCTGGTCTGAATCTGGACCGTGAAGCCTTTTGACATTATGAAATAAATAAATGCTAGATTCTATTTTCTAACAAAATCAAATGTATATCAAGCACATCTAGGTCAGCTCAGTAGAGCCGTTTGGGTCCTACGGCACCACAGGTTGCTACTACAGTTAACTGTTGCTACGTACAGACTTGCAGTTGTGCATGCGGTCAAGTACTATAGAAATACAAAAAGTACACTTTGTGACTGGTTTTTAGTCCTTTGTATTAAACTATAAATTCATACAGTGATTCTGCTTTATTTCTAATTGTTTAAGCAAACTTAATTAATTATATATGACTTACAAACATTATAACATGTTAAAAATTATGCACTTTTTTCAAAGATAGGCATTTTATTTCATTGCTTAGAAATGTGCATTAGTACTATTTTGCTCAATGCACCCTCCTGTGGTGGCCAAAAGCCAAAAGACCCCCCCACCCAACTGAAATTATGCCTTTTAAATTTGAATATAATATGAATATTGATAATATTTAAGTACAAATTTCTAATTTAGTTTTTCAGCCATTTTGACAGCCCTAATGAGAGCTGCACATTTCAAACTAGCTGCTGGCTGCTTTGTTTACTGCTCTTACGGGGAAAACCACAATATTTCTGCTGTTCCTAGCAGAGAATGAACGTGCATTTTCAATAAGCCTGTCTGCTGTTTCTGTTCAGAACCATGCGAAAAATTACGTTGTTTTTACGCCACAAACACGCAGCTGTAGATGTGAACTGGTGGATCGACAAGAAGCTAATGCAATTATAAAAATCCAACAAGAATGCAACTATAGAAAGATAACTGCAGAATTGGAGGAAATGAGTGAAAAGCCTAGAATTGCCCCCCCTCAAAAACTTTGGTTGCACTTTATTGGTAGCACTTTATTTTACAGTCCTGTTACTCATGTACATACTATGTTCATATTTTATTAATTACAATTACTAGGTAAAAACTACCCTGAACCTACCCCTAAACCTAACCCTACCCCATGTAGTTACTTTATATTACCAGTACTTTCTTAGGTACTGTAGGTACACTGGAAGTGTCTTGTTTGTGGACTTCAGCTCTGCTTTCAACACCATCATCCCGGACACCCTTCAGAATAAACTCACACAGCTCTCTGTACCCACCTCCATCTGTCAGCTCTGCTCTTCTACTTGTACACAAATGACTGCACCTCTAAAGACCCCCCTGTCAAGCTCCTGAAGTTTGCAGACGACACCACAGTCATCGGTCTCATTCAGGACGGAATCTGCTTACAGACAATCGGTTGAGCAGCTGGCTGTCTGGTGCAGTCACAACAACCTGGAGCTGAACACACTCAAAACAGTGGAGATGATCGTGGACTTCAGGAGAAACCCCCCTGCTCTCCCCCACACATCATGAACAGCACTGTGACTGCAGTGGAGTCATTCAGGTTCCTGGGAACCACCATCTCTCAGGACCTGAAGTGGGACATTCACATTGACTCCATTGTAAAAAAGGCCCAGCAGAGGTTGTACTTCCTTCGTCAGCTGAAAAAGATCAACTTGCCACAGGCGCAGATGACACAGTTTTACTCGGCTATTATTGAGTTGGTTCTGTGCTCTTCTATAACTGTCTGGTTTGGGTCAGCCAGCAAATCAGATTTAAGAAGACTGCAAGGGACTGTTAGGGCAGCAGAAAGGATCATTGGTGTGCACCTGCCCAGTCTTCTGGACTTGTACAACCCCAGAGTGAAGAAACGAGCAGGTAACATCATCAAAGACCCCTCTCACCCCGGACACAACCTGTTTGCACTTCTCCCCTCGGGCAGACGCTACAGATCTCTGTGTACCAGAACATCTAGGCATAAAAACAGTTTTGTCCCCCATGCCATCTCCAGCTTAAACAGCTAACATATGAATCATTACCTGTGTTCTGTAATTCTTTTCCGAAAACCATTCTACATCTTTAATTATTGTCTTTCTCAAGTATTATGTCAATACATATGCATATCTCTTAATTTATACAGATCTATACAGAGTAAAAATGCACAAATCTGTACATAAATCAATTCATTGTTCCAGATTCATACACATTATTTATTGCTAAGTCTTACTAATTTTATTTTATTTTATTTTTATTTTTCAAAATTTTCTGTTCTCATGTCAGATGTGTATGTATGCATGTATGTATGTACCAGGAGCACCTTAAAAAAAAAAAAAAATACTTGTGTGTTTGTGCACACCTGGCGAATAAAGCTAATTCTGATCTGATTCTGAAGTACACTGTAAGTACAAGTACTGTAAAACAAAGTTCAACCAAAACTTTTTTTTTTCCTTGACAAAATGGCACTCAAACCAATCAGTGAATCTTAAATTTAATCAACTGAATATTGCAGATTACTAGTGAATAGTACAGATTACTAGATTTTTACAATTAAGACATTAAGTAACGTTACAAAGTATTCAATCAAACATACTGTGTTTGAAAGTAAAACTAATTATTTCGTAATTAAAAAAATAAAAGATAAAATAAAAGTCTTCTTTAGGATCAAAAATAAAGAAATTGATAAAATGATTTGCAGTGCATGTAAATCTTTGAAAATCTTTATTTTTCTTTGTGCATTTCAAACACTTTTCATCACAAAACAACAAATATTGCTCTCTTTTCTGCTGTCATTTATTATTTTTATTTTTTTTGCGGGTCTAAATCTTTTGCTTGCGAGTTGAAAAGTTCTTCTTGTAAGTCAAGCTATATCTCAATGGGCAGTCTCTACCCACCAGCATGAAAGGCATTTTTCTATTGGTCACTCTTGACTGAAGGGACTGGTTGACCACACCCACTATACTTTCCCGCCACTGCCGCCGCCAGCCTGACAAAAGAGTGAGGCGCGCGAGGTTGTAGCAATGGTGAGCAACAGGTTGTTTACTGGCTAAGATAACTAATTTAACATCTTAAACACAGGGACAAGTGAACTTAATTATTCTCTCTTCTTTTGCTCTCCCATCTAGGTACACAACATAAGCTAAGCCCGTCTGTTGTTGGTGACATCAGCATCTCGCAGCGGCACTTCCAGTGGCATCTCTAGCAGCCAGGGACTGCCGCTGGCCAATTACATAATTCAATGTAATACTTTTTGCTTTAAAAACTACATTTCAACTCAACAAAATAACATTATGTACCATAGCACAGGACTTTCACTTGTAAGCATTTGTCATAAATTTTGTTAATAAAACTCTGATAGCATGGTAAAGTTAGTTTTAGGTTTGATATTCACTGCATATTCCCCTGTAGGCTGCTTTAGGGACCGTCTGCAAATTTACCTCACAGTACAAAATGAAGTCCAATAATTAATTCAAACTAATGTTTACAGGACTATAGTAAATGCCTATTTTGCAAACTGACAATATATTTTGCCAATATCTCGCATTAGACAATACTTCCAATATCTCCCTTACTGTCCGTACAGTACACAAATATTGTATTTATTTATTTATTTTTCATTCAGTCATTTTACTGTAATTACTGTGATTTAAGTGTCCAAAAAACTTTTTTGGGCCACTATATGGACAATTAATTTTCAATAATTGGGGCACAGAGAATTAAATGTGATAGAGAAACTTGCATGTTTGGTCACTGTTCTCATACTATATGAAACTCTGATGGAGAGTCTATTAAAAGATGCAATATCATACCAAACTCATAATAACACAAATAAGTCTGATTCAATTTTCCTGCATAAAATAAGAAGAACGGGTGTCACATCAAAACCAAGCAAAAACCCGTCCACAGGGCCTCCATCTTTCACAAGCAGCACAGATGAAAACATTTTCTCTCAAACTCTGTATCTGATCCACACGTAACATATCATCACATTAATCTGAACGAGAAAGAAAACAATAAGCACCCTCCTACACACAGCACAACCATTCTTTTATCTTGAGCTGAATACATTGTATTAAAGCAAGGGGAAATACTGTAAAATACTCACAGAGTTTGAGAAGCAGTGCGCTGGACCCCATACTGACACATTAATAGTCTGTATTAACAGTGCTGTGTGCACTAAAACAGACACTTCCTGTGTTTAAACAGTCGTTTCACACTTCAAGAAGAGACGAGGGAGGAGGAGACAAAACTCTAAACAGAAATACATGAAATAGAAAGAAAAAAGGGATCCATTTTAAGATATTAGCTACTTTTTGGTGCATGCAAGTTGTTAGAGTTCTGTTTCTCTACTTGAAAAAGACTGTTTCAAAGTTCTTCCAGTAATTGTTCTCGAACTGCGTTATTTTCTTCATTCACAATGCCACAGCCACATACATTATGGACAGATCATAATAAAGTGGAAAAATAATAATGTGACATCTAATGTATTCCTGTTCATATAAAACAGGCTCTTTTTGGGTTATTCTCTTTTTAACAATTCCTATTACTTTCTAAAGTGGACACATATATACACTCAAACATAGGTGAGACATTAGTTTTATAAAGTGATTTTGATTCAGATGAACTAATTATTCACCAAAACAAGATTTAAAATGCTTTTTTTCTTCCTCTTTAAAAGAAGGGCAGTACATGACAGTGGTTACTTTTAGAAGTGAGAAGTGATGCTTCATTCAGGCCTTCCTGAACACAGACAGATGGAATTATAATAAAAGGAAGTCAATGAAAATTGCATGCATGTTGCTGTGAATCTTTTACTCTTCTGATAGTATTTTGAGGTTTATGAAACTAAAGATGCAGAAAAAGCATAACTCTCTTCCCCACTTTGTTTAAAACCACAGAGCAGAAACAGATCAGAAGTCAAACCACAACCATCAGCTCAACTCAACTCAGGCCTCTTAAACTAAAGATGTTTTCTGTCATTTTCTCACTACAAGCAGCTTCTGAAGTTTGATAATTCACAAACGACAATGTGTCTTCAATGATGAGCTGGAATAGGCTTGTGCAACACGTGCATATATAAGTGATGTGTATTGCTGTAATTCTTTAGATTTCATTAGGCCCACTATGGCTACTTTTAGAACCAACCCACGTGACTCTCTTCAACGTATCTGTACTACTAAACCACACCAACTGAGAGAAGCGCCTGCAAAACTCACTTTGATATATAACACTGGAGAGAAAAGAAAAAAAAAAAAAAACACAATAAAGGTACAAAACCCAACCATGCCCCGTTCAGTGTTGTCAGTTATAAACCTTTTGCATCTTCAAGTTACATCTATCAATTCCTCAGAAAATAAAGGATTTTTAATACAAACAGTGTATAGACTCATTGTGGGATTTAAACAATATCATTATAACTCGGTCCTAATGTATTTTCAGTTTTAGATTTATCATTTTTATAACTTCTGAGAATCCAAAAGGTACACATTTTGATAAAAACATGACAGCTGTGTTAATGTTAGTTATGATTAAATCGTGTTCTGTTACCGTTTTGAAATAGGTTTACGATAAACAGGAAATGTTCGTGGGTCAATAGCATTGAAAAGGTCTACACAGCTTTGGTCTGTCTAGATACTCGATTCTGATTGGCTGGCAGGTATGCATTAAAACCATTTAATACATTAAGTCAGTTTAATCACAAATTATGGCACTGCTTTTATTGATGCATGCAAACACACACACGTATCACTCACATACAGAGATTGTAAATCACGCTGCGCACACACAGAAACATCCAGGAGGATTGTGTTGCTGATGAGTTAGCTAGGCGGGGCTGAAGCCCCAGGGCCCGAAGATGGAGGGGGTCTGTGATTGGTTGTGATGGAAAGGAAAAGTAGACCTTGAATGATTGGCCATCGGGAGCACCCAAACTTTTCCTGGTGGGCCGATCGCTGAAAACCCACCATGCCCCCAAATATTAAAGGCAATTCAAAACACATTATAAATGTATTGCTGAAAACACGTTACAAAGACTGTGAACTATGTAGTACTGAATTGTGGACTTTGACCGTTAAATAATTTTTCACCATTTTTGTGGTCAGGATTTTTTGAATGATGACGCACTGGAGCCAGTGAGCATGGCCCCACCACTAACACTACAGAGGTGTGTTCGGCTTGAAGTGGCATTGCGCAGACCAGTGGGTGTTTGACATGTTGGTGCGCTTGGGAGATATATAGGGTGTTTGATATTTATTTTTTGTGATATCTATAGGTAGTTTTATGTCATAATGCTCTTAAATCTTTCGGAGTAATTTGATGTTAGAATAAGATTGATAATCAGAGTGTGATGAAAACCATTATTAATAATGGTGTTTTTTTTGATAATGTTATGTTATTTGTTTAGTGTCATCAAAAAGATGAGTTTTCCATTGTCAAAATTACAAAATGCTGTGTTTTGGATCATCAGGCAGAGTTTATAAGTAATTTGTGGTCAAAGAGATGAGTTTGCTTAGGCAGCTATTGTATCCGTTAGCGTGATTTTTTTGTTCCGCGGCAAGTCTATGGCAGCCCATAGAACCACTTGTGGGAAAGTTGTGACATTTGGCACACTGATAGAGGACAGTGTCAACATTAACCATAGCCAATTTGGAGTCTCTAACTCCAACTCTCTAGCACCACCACTTGTCCAAAGTTTCAATTTCTTTATGCTAATAACTTTTGAAAATCGAAAGGTTTAGTGTTTTCGCTATTTTCAATTGTTCGAAAAACCTACTTTTTCGAACTCGTCCTAGGCCATTGAACCGATTGTCATGAAAATTGAACCAGATCATCTTCAGACCACACTGGCTAAAAGTTATGGAATTCAAGTTGATTATTCATATTGTTTCCGAATAGCACGTGAACGAATTCTATGAAAGGTATGCAAAAGTGGACGTGAGGCTATATCTCCGCAACGGTTTGGCCTATTGAGACCAAATTTGGTGTGTTATAACAAGCATGACCTGAGACTACCTGCAGTGTTTCGGAGCTGTGTCCCCTAGTGGTCAGGGGATATGAAAAATGCATATTTTTGCTCATAACTTCTGAATGCTTCGGCAAAAAAAAATCACAAAACTGGTCTCATTAGATTCGGTGCATCATGCCAAATTGAATGATACCATTTTGAATGATTCCAATGTCAGCTATTTTGGGCGTCTGCCATTTTGAATTATGTTCTAAAATGCTGTATTTTATGAACGCATTAGCGTATATCTTTACGAAAATAATTACAAAAATCTTCAGCTCCATACCCTCATGATACTCAAAAATTTAGAAAAATGCTAATAACTTTTGCTTACATTAACCTATTTTAATCGGACTGATGTTGATACATTCCTTGGACAATGACGAGAACACTGATACCAATTTTACCAACATTGGCCAAACTTCCTGTCCATCATTTTGATTCATGTTGACAACCTACCTTTTCGAACTCCTCTTAGATCATTGGTCCGATTTTCACCAAATTTGGCTCGGATCATCTTCAGACAAAGCTGGCAAAAAGTTATGGATTTCGTGTTGATACACGCAATGTTTTTCGTTTAGCGCATGAACGAATTTGCTGGAAAGATGCCAAACTGCATCTGAAGGCTGTATCTCTGCAAAGGTTTGACATATTTACAACAAACTTTGTATGTGCCATTGTCACCTCACACTGATCACGGCACATCAATTTGGTAACAGCGCCACCTATTGGCAAAGAGTAATAAACCATTCATTAACCTTTAATTATGAAATTTCTAAAAATGCTAATAACTTTTGATTGCATTAGGCTTTTGTAATGAAACTGGTCTCAAAATATTCCTTAGGTCATGCCGACAACAGACATATCAATTTTTTAGCAGTAAATCTGAATTCCCTGTCCGCCATTTTGATTTATGTTAAAATCCTACTTTTTCTAACTCCTCCTCAACTGTTGGTCCGATTTTCACCAACATCGAGTCAGATCATCTTCAGACTGTGCTGACAAAAAGTTATGCATTTCGTGTCGATTGACAAAACCGTTTTTGTGCAGCACTGTTACAAATTTTAGGCATGGTGCCAGAATGATTCTGAGGCTATATCTCTGCAAAGCTTTGTCATATTTGCACCAAACTTTGTATGTGTCATTGTCACCTCACACTGACCATGCCACATCAATTTGCTAACAGCGCCACCTATTGGTCAAGAGTAATAAACCATTCATTAACCATTAATAATTACATTTATAAAAATGCTAATAACTTTTTTATTGCATTAGCCTATTGCAATGAAACTGTTCTCAAAATATTCCTTGGTTTATGCCGACATAATAGATACCAAATATGCCAGAGTAAGCTAAACTTCCTGTCCGCCATTTTGATTTATGTTGAAAACCTACTTTTTCGAACTCCTCATCAACGGTTGGTTCGATTTTCACCAAAATCGAACCAGATGATCTTCAGACTGTGCTGAAAAAAAGTTATGGATTTTGTGTCGATAGACAAAACCGTTTTTTTTTGCATACCACAGCAACGAATTTGAGGCATGATGCCAAAATGACACTTCAGCCTGTATCTCTATAATGCTTTGGCATATTGACACTAAACTTTGTGTGTCATTGTCAACTCACACAGAACACACCACATCGATTTGATAACAGCACCACCTATTGGTCACACTTGATAAGCCAATAAATCACGCTACTAGAGGTTGTATTTATGATTTTTCCGCCATTACAATTACAATCATCCTAAAATTGATTTTATTGCTCATTTTTGCATTTGGTCTGATGCTCCATGCCATGCTTAGCTCCTCAACTTGCCGCTGGAGTGCTTGGCCCCGTAAGTGCTGCTTGCAGCTATATTTTATACTGTTTTCTTAAAAGGTTAATTCACCAAAAAATAAAAAGTTCTGTCATTAATTACTCACCCTCATATCATTTCAGACCCGCAAGACCTTCATTCATCTTCAGAACACAAATTAAGATATTTCTGATGGAATCTGAGAGATGTCTGACCCTGCATACACAGCAATACAACTGAAATGTTCATGAGTCCAGAAACGTAGCAAGGAGATATGTAAAATAATCCATGTGACATCAGGGGTTCAACCGTATGAAGCTACACGTGCAAAAGAAAAAAAAAGACTTTATTCAACAATTCATCTACTTCTGGTGATCGATCGTTCGTGTTTTTGAGAGTATCAGCTTTTTGTAGAGTATGTGTTGTGTTTTAGTAGCTCATAGGGTGAGTAATTATCATAGGGTGAGTTTTTTGGGTGAATTTTCATTTTTGTATTAATTTCAAGAAGGAAATATAATTTATAAAGTGATGTATTCTGTTTTCTTAATATCAATTAAGAGTCACAACTGATTCTTAAATGCAACGTTACAATATAAATTCCTTCGAACATTAAAGAGTCAGTTGTGTAACTAAAGAAGGCTATTTTTCAAGTTAACACCACTGCAGAGACTCTCTGTTCATACTGGTAGACACAAAGCAGAATACACACAAACATGTTCCTGCTCTTGATATGACGAATAAAAATGGAGTTACATTAAATAATGTTCAGGCTAATCCATGCTTTATAATGGGAGTGGAATGTAGACCAAAATGTAAAGTCACCCAGTATCAGAGTGTAAAACCCTGCTACTGTAAGTTAAAGGTGTTGGGTTAAAGACTTCCTGGAAACAAAACAAAACAAAGAGCAGAACTGTGAGAACGCCTTGAATGTGTAAAGTCACATGTGATGAGACAGCAACAGCTTCACAATACTTAGAAATCTGCAGAAAAGAGGAAAGACACAAACAAGCAGATGGGTTCACAAGACTCACCATCTCACAGCAAGAAAAAAAAACAAATCAAAAACAAAAAAAACATGATGTTTGCAATTCATCCTGCAGCCATAAATCATGAAAACATGAGAAGCTGCAGTGACCGGAGATGAAGAGCAGTTACACCAACAGGTGTGTCACATGCTTCAAGCTGTCCAAAACAACTTCTGAATGTTTTAGTCTCTAAATAAAATTCAGTACCTCTACTCAATGTGTGCAGTGTTTTCATTCTGCCAAACAATTTTACCACGTTGGTTTTGTTACAAATATGAAGTCCAAAAAATTGCACCCATCCATTATAAAACAAGTCCACGCGGCTCTGGGGGGTTAATAAAGGCCTTCAGAAGTGAAGTGATGCGTTTGTGTAAGAAAAATATCCAGATTTACAACTTTATAAACCTTAATCTCTAGCTTCTGCTAACTGTCATTCACACATTCATGAGAGAGTGAATGATGATGTAAGACGTAGCATAAGCTCCGGTGAGAATATGCTAGTCTTGCAAGAAACAAGTTTTGTTTACAGCAGAGGAAATCCAGTGTCCTCTTGGATTATAGTGAAATCCTCCGTCATTTTTTCTTTACACATTTTTTACACATTTTGTATTTCTATTTGTATTTCTATTTCGTGACCGGTGTTTTGTTTTGCTCTCTCTTCTGCGCTTTCACATTCGTCACCGCATTTGCCTTCATCCTGCGTGATCCACTTGGCCACTAATCTATCATGAATGTGCGAATAACAATTAGCAGAAGCTAGATATTAAGGTTTATAAAGTTGTAAATACAGATATTTTTCTTACACAAATGCATCACTTTGCTTCAGAAGGCCTTTTTATAACTCCCCGAGCTGTGTGGACTTCTTTTATAATGGATGGGTGCGATTTATTTATTTTTTTTTTTTACTTTTTGGCTACCATCCACTTCCATTATAAAGCATGGATTAGCCTGGACATTATTTAATATAACTCTGATTGCATTCGTCTGAAAGAAGAATGTCATATTCAGATAGGATGGCTTGAGGGTGAGTAAATCATGGGGTAATTTTCATTTTTGGGTGAACTACTTTCCCAGATGTTTACCCAAACAAATGCTCAAGTGTCATGTTTTGTTCACCAATGTGTGGCTTTAACTCTGCCCTATCCTCCTCATACCTTTTGCAGTCTAGCAGTACGTGCTTCACTGTCTCTTGTACATTACAGTGGGTGCATAGTCCAGTGGGATGTGTTCTTATTCTCTGTAGTGTTAAATTTAAACCACCATGACCTATTCTAATACATGAGACTAACATCTCTTCCCCTAAACTTCTTCCCTTCCTCGTGTTAGTGGATACTTGATTCTGTATGTTGTATAAATGGCATCCTGTGTCAGCTATGTTCCAATATTCTTGCCATCTTTTGAGTGAATGTTCCTTTATGATGGTCTTGATCTCTGCCATACTTAATGGTATTTGTATATCTACCATTTCATGTTTTATAGAATATTTTGCAGATTATCCACAATCTCATTTCCTTTCACCCCTACATGGGCAGAAACCCATAGAAAAGAGAAGCCCATCCCGCAATTATAGAGTGTGAGAAGCTCACAAGGAATTAAAGAAACACTAGGGCTATATATACACAGGGGGCTAACAAGCTTAACAAGACTCATCTGGGGAGACTAATCAAGGGGAGCCAATGAACAAATGGACTACAAACTGAATACAGATACCACGGGAGACAGGAAGTGACATAAAAGTCCAAGACAAGGCACAGAGAATAATGCATTTCATAACCATTGATGTCATAATGCATCTATCCCAGATTAATCTACCATAAATTATTAGGTCATAACACAATGCTATAAGCAGTATTTATGTTTACATAAGCATGACACAAGCCTGCGAAATTAAAACTTTGTTTATTTGTCTATTATTTGAATATACACAAATAAAGATACATATACTGTACACACAAAGATATGTAAACTATATAAGCTTAACCATTTATATAGGGAAATTTATGTATTTGATTTTTTGTTTGTTTGTTTTTTTAGTAATAAATTAATGTAATGTTTTATATTGTGAGTGTGTGGAACCTTGCTACTGTAAGTTAAAGGCGTTGGGTTAAAGTCTCCCTGGAAACAAAACAAAACAGAGCAGAACTGTGATAACGCCTTGAATGTGTAAAGTCACATGTGATGAGACAGCAACAGCTTCACAATACTTAGAAATCTGCAGAAAATAGGAAAGACACAAACAAGCAGATGGGTTCACAAGACTCGCCATCTCACAGCAAGAAAAAAAAACGAAAAAAAAAAACCTATGTTTGCAATTCATCCTGCTGCCAAAAAGCATGGAAACACATGAGAAGCTGCAGTGACCGGAGATGTAGAGCAGTTATACAAACAGGTGTGTCGCATGCTTCAAGCTTTCCAAAACAACTTCTGAATGTTTTGGTCTCTTAATGGTTTTGAGTGACTTTAGTGTGTGTGTACAGTGTTTTTATTCTGCCAAACAATTTTACCACATTGGTTTTATTCCAAATATGAGCATAAAAATCACAAGCTCATGCAGGAGCACAGACACTGAGGGGTGTCCAAACTCTGTCCTGAAGGGCCGCTGTCCTGCAGAGTTTAGCTCTAGCCCTAATTAAACACACCTTGGTTGTGTCCAAAACTGTCCCCTGTACCCTTAAATAAGGTACTGTTTGAGGGGACAGCCATTTGTGTCCAAAACCATAGTGAATGTTATCAAGTGCACTCTTTCACTCCCACAATGCACCGCAATAATGACTGTACAACCGGTGTACACTCAACGGCTAGATAAATACCCATAATGCACTGTGAGGGTCGCACACCAAATTAACTCCTGCGTCTGACCACAAGATGGCATCCAAAGCAGAATCCTACAGATGTAAGATTCATTATAATGTATTATTTAATTGTTAAATTAAGATTAATACACATTAGTTTTCATGACAGATTACAAATAAATAATTCTGTTACTACCAGAGCTTGTAAGTTACCTAAATAATTACCACAGGGTCCAATCTAGACGTGGAAAAGCACATCCGGCTGAGAAGAATCACTTGTTCACTGGTAAAAGAAACGCTGCTCAGCGTGGATAAGAGTAGGTCTGTTATCTGATATTATTTAGTATGTTAGGCAGTGAAATCAGTTTATAACAACAACGACAAACGGTGATGATTAAATAATTTGTTTTATCATTTTTATCAGTCAGTCACAAAATATGGTCAAATAGGCAGAAATCAGGAACAGCATCAGGTGTGTCAAGGAATATCCAGAAACAGCAACAATACCAGGCAGAGATCGGGGCAGACGGCAGAGAATCACAGGCAGTATAAACAATCCAAAGTCAGACCCGGGAGGACCAAACACAAGGAGAAACACTCAGAACTGACAGACTAGGCTAGAGCAAGACTTTGCCATGTGAGTGTGGATGAGTTCAACCTTTATAGTGTCACTGATGGGAAACAGGTGAGGTTCAATAATGAGTTCCTAGGCAGGGTTTTTTGGGAAATGAAGTCCAGGGTGTACTGTGTCGTGTGAAAGTCTGTGTGGTGAATAAATGGATGTGCAGTGACCGGATCATGACAACAATTTTATTTCTATGACAACTTTATTTTATATAACACAAATTAAATATTTATATAAGACATATATATATATATATATATATATATATATATATATATATATATATATGTGTGTGTGTGTGTGTGTGTGTGTGTGTTTGTGTGTGTGTGTGTGTGTGTCTGTGGTTTTTTTTAGGATGTTATCCGTTGTTGTTTTGTGGCGGCTTCTTTTTTTTAATTTCCATTTGTCAACACGCAAGTAAAAATTTTGTTTTTCAACAGTTTATCCAAAAAGTGAGTGCTGTCCTACTTGAAGAGAAGGCAGAAAATCATAATGTGTGTTTTGAATTAGTCCCAAAAATATAATTCATGCATTATGTAATTTTTACTACATCGAGTGGCTCACAAGCTCCAAAGCTCCTTTAGTGCATGCTAATATGTAAAGATTTGTCATGGCAGCTTTAATTTCAAAAGTATAGTTCATATTTATAAAGTATATCATCACAATTGTTATGGAATAATTTTATAATGAATAAATGAATGAAAGAGGCATTTATATTGTGCTTCATTGTGTATTGCTGTACACCGAAATTGTTTTACAGTCATCATGAGGGGGTCTCTCCTCAACCACCACCAGTGTGCAGCATCCACCAGGAGCCATAGTACAACCACACCAGTGCGCTCACCACACACCAGCTACAGGTGGAGAAGAGAGAGATAGAGACAATACAGTGGAAGGGGATTATTAGGAGGCCAGGATTGACAATGACCAGTGGAGGGAATTTGGCCAGGACACCGGGGCTACACCCCTACTCTTTACGAGAAGTTACATGGGTTCGGGCAACAGTGTTGGTGTCAGTTAAAGTCATTTTTCCTTTTTGGACATCAACAGGCACTAAACACTGTGGGCCATATTCAGACCATCTACGGGATCAAGTTTTGGAGTTCTTGGAAAAAGAGGCAGAGAGGTTAAAGGCCAGGGAGAGATCGGAGGAAAGAGAGGATATTTCTTAAATCTGTTGGAGCTAATTGTTTATAAGATGTCAAAAAATGAGTAACGTCTTTAACTGCTTGTTTTTTTTTTTTTTTTTTTTTTACTGTTGCAAGCAATTTATGTAGTTATTGTTTACAGGGGATCAGTTCATTTATTTGTCATATTGTATATGATACATTGGCAGTTCTATCAGCAAATGTGTAATATACAGTAGTTAAATCAAGATTAATATTAAGGTTAATGTTATGGAACATTGTATAATGTGTCAGGTGGTTGTATTCTTATTCTTTGAATATGACAATATAGTTTTGTTAATAAGATTTTATAGGGGACTGGTTGATTAGTTAATAAATATTAGTACAGGTGCTGGTCATATAATTAGAATATCATCAAAAAGTTGATTTATTTCACTAATTCCATTCAAAAAGTGAAACTTGTATATTACATTCTTTCATTACACACAGAATGATATATTTCAAATGTTTATTTCTTTTAATTTTGATGATAACTGACAACTAAGGAAAATCCCAAATTTAGTATCTCAGAAAATTCGAATATTACTTAAGACCAATACAAAGAAAGGATTTTTAGAAATCTTGGCCAACTGAAAAGTATGAAAATAAAAAGTATGAGCATGTACAGCACTCAATACTTAGTTGGGGCTCCTTTTGCCTGAATTACTGCAGCAATGCGGCGTGGCATGGAGTCGATCAGTCTGTGGCACTGCTCAGGTATTATGAGAGCCCAGGTTTGCTCTGATAGTGGCCTTCAGCTCTTCTGCATTCTTGGGTCTGGCATATCGCATCTTCTTCTTCACAATACCCCATAGATTTTCTATGGGGTTAAGGTCAGGCGAGTTTGCTGGCCAATTAAGAACAGGGATACCATGGTCCTTAAACCAGGTACTGGAAGCTTTGGCACTGTGTTCAGGTGCCAAGTCCTGTTGGAAAATGAAATCTGCATCTCCATAAAGTTGGTCTGCAGCAGGAAGCATTAAGTGCTCTAAAACTTCCTGGTATACGGCTGTGTTGACCTTGGACCTCAGAAAACACAGAGGACCAACACCAGCAGATGACATGGCACTGAAAACCATCACTGACTGTGGAAACTTTACACTGGACCTCAAGAAATGTGGATTGTGTGCCTCTCCTCTCTTCCTGCAGACTCTGGGACCCTGATTTTAAAAGGAAATGCAAAATTTACTTTCATCAGAGAACATAACTTTGGACCACTTAGCAACAGTCCAGTTGAGACACTTCTGACACTGTCTGTTGTTCAAGAGTGGCTTGACAATGCGACAGCTGAAACCGAAACCTAAAAAAAGATGCTCCACCACCTTGATTTCATGATCCCATAGGACTTCTCGATGATGCTTCATGCCTTTGAATGGCGGCGGTTGAATCGAGCTTCTGTTGGACTTGTGTCAGACTCCCTGTATGGAGTTATTAGGGAGATAGGCTGATATGTACAGGGATACCTACTGTCTCCCAAGGGTCAAAAACAAGAAAATCTCAGGTGGTTAAAGCTGGTGGCAAAACAGTGGGCTGTTTTGAAAACTCTTGAGTCATGGACTGACCTTGGGTAGCTTACAAAGATCTGTAAAAGCTTTCCTTTATGGTCACATAGTGCTTGAATTTGAATTGAGTACAACAGTTGAGCATCTGAACTAGGTGCTTGATTCTCAAATGGCAGCCATCATTGAAAGCTGCAGATCCTCAGAGATGTGAAATTCCATCTCCAATATCTTGCAATTCCTCAAAAGCCGGGAAATGAATTACTTTGGCACTTTTGCTCACAATCGTACTTGCCACACAGTGAACAATGTCATGAACATGTAACCCTGTGTAATTTAAAATTATTATAAAATAAGGAATAAATTAAAGAGTGTTAAAATAAACTAACCAGAAATAATACTAATAATAAAAGTGTAAGAAATTATAAAATCAAAGTGAAAAGTAAGTTAGTGTGATGATTGACATTTTAATGACTGTCCAATTAAGTGAGGTTTATGTCGAAGTCCCGCCCCACCAGCCATTTTCTTTTCACTATGAGACTAATGATATTAGCAGCAGCATAACTTTGAGCAAGAGCTAAAAAGAGGAGTCAAAGAAGATAAAAATACATCTATGCTTTTATTTCTTTGAATTTTGGTCAGTTTTTTTTATGCTGGAACTCCGATCATTTCAATTTGAGGACGATGCGAGATGGCGAGTCAACCCACACGAGACGAACGCTGAACAGTTGAATCTAACCCAGGAACCGGGTAGGGAAATTCCAGTTACCTGCTAGTTCACACAAACAGCGCCACATTTTTTTCTTTGGGGGGATTGTCATAGGAGTGTTTTTTTTGTGAAGACACTATTTTATTTTTCTTTGTTATTCCTTATTTTTTCGTACCACACTGAGTCTTTACAGAACCGGAGAATCAATTTTTTTTTTTTTTCTTTTGAATCTATCGAACTGAACCATTTTGAACGAGTCACTGGAACTGAATCTTTTTGAACTGAGATTACTGAATCGAACCAAATTGAATCTTTGCAATGAAATCTTTTGAATTGAATTTATTGAACCAAACCTTTTTGAATTTTATTTACCAAATTGAATGTACTTTACAGAGTTATTGAACAGAATCCATTGAATCAACATTTCCTGAATTGCTCTTGTAACATTTTGATTTTCAAAACGTTTTCTTTTCCTGTTTGAGTTAACTGATCTTGTCAAAAGTTATAATTGTGAACTTGTTATACGAGTGCAGTCTAACTAAACTCTATAGTTATTGGGTGCCCAGATTAGTCCATGTATAATTCATGTATTGCAATTTGATTGAGTTTCTTTTGTCATTAAGAATTGTCATTCAGTTGAAACTGTGAATACTGTGAAACAATTTTTTTTTTCCTTTCACTTCAATCTCTTCAAACAACCAATTTAATTTTTAATACAGAATTATTTCCACGCAAAGTTGAGCTGTTTAATTTATGACTTCCGAGCCGAACCTATTGGCCTATTGATATTAGTATATTGTCAGTGCCTGTCAATCGACACAGGTGTTACAGACAGTGGAGCAGGTTTATGTTAAAGGATCTGGATACTACCCAATAGGAAGTTGTGCTGGCCAACCAGAACACAAAACAAGCACTTCAAGCTCAAGGCCACAGCCATGATCATAATGGTCACAAATGAATGGGAAGAGATTTGTCAATGTCAGCTTTGTAAGCCTGTAGTCTGGTCTCACACCACTAACTCAAAGAAAATGGATAGGACCGGGATGGGATGGTTGATGCGGCAGTACTGGATGGGTTAATTGTTTCCCAACCTCAAAAAAAAAACCTCAAAGTTATAAGATCTCATTAGTATATATATAAATTCATAATTTTACCTCAAATCATGGAAGAGTTTGATTTTTAAGGGTATATAACCCAAAGTGATTCAAAATGATGGAGCAGGTCACATTTGGTACATTAGTAGAGTTCATGTATTCACAGCCATTAAATATTTTAAAATAAAACTATTAAGTCTTTATTATTTAATTAAATGCTGATGAATAACTTGTATTTTTATTCTGACATAACACTTTATTAGTAAGTTCAGTGGCACAGTAGACTGTAGAGAGCGCTATAGGGTTAACTTTAAGCTTGTTAAAGGACACTTACAAGTCTGCAATGCTTGGGGAATGAAGCCTTATGTCTCAGTTGTCTGAAAATTTCATCACTTAGTTTTTCTCTCAGTTCTATAATCTGAAGAACAATTCAAGATACTATTCTGTACATACAAGTGATGCAGCAACCCTTCAGAGAGAAATACTCTGCAGGACAGTGACCCTCCAAGAGCAGGATTGGACACCCCTGCACTGAGCAAAGCTGATTGAGTCTACATGGTTCTCATGCTGTGGTTAAATGTGCAGCGTTGCCCAGCAGCAAGCTCATTGTTGATCACAGTCAGAGTTCAGATTATTAGTATTTGTTTTTTATTTGACATGGACATCACAGTTACATTGGACAAACCATATACACTTGCTTATTTTTAGTTATTTTACAGTATTTAGAATTACATTGTAGCAAAAATTTTCTCTAAATGAATTGCCTATAAATTAATGGTAAAATACTAGTTTACTGTTAATTTACAGTTCTCAGTTTACCTGCTTTACAGTACAGTACTGTAATGCACGATAATAAAAACACATTTATATTTTTTGTGTAATTTGCAGGAACTGACTGCCTTAGAGAGGAGACTAAGGCTGAAATGGAAAATGGTTCAAACTAGCGGGAGTCTACAATTAGATAAAAAAACAAGAGGAGTATGAATTCATTGTAGCAAAATTAATGGACTAAAACAAATCAGAGGCAGAGTTGTCAATTTTTGGTTAAAAAACTGATAAGAACAAGGTATAAGTATGGCTGCCCGGACAGACAAAGACTCAGATGTAGCGGCTGTCATCTCGGCTTTGTTGCTGCGTTCAATAAAGTCTTATTTTGTCATCTGGAACTCTGTTTCTTGAGTTTTACTAATGACTTTGAGAAGACCATTGTTTGTTCCACAACATATTGGCATCAGGGAATAGGATTGACCTGAAGCTCGGCGTTAACGAGAGCCCTCACAGGTGAAGGCCTGGCTGACATGCAAACAAATCAAAAAAAAGGTGCCTAAAACAGGTAAGCAAGTTCTTTTGCTTATATTAGATGTAGGATTGTTCGTATGGTTTGCTAAGGTCATGCCTGTAATGGTGATTGAAGACAGGGCTTTACCAAAATCAAATCTAAGAAACTGAGTTTAAATTGAATAAATATAAAGTAAATGTAAAGTAAGTAGTAATTAAGGAGTTCCAGATTTCAAAAGTCGTGCATGTGGAAGATTGATAAGAGATTTGAGTGCATAAGAGGTGCACAGTGTGCGTAAGAGAGACATAAAAAGTCCATTGTTGCAACATTTAATGGGGGGGGAGGGTACTTGGGGGAGCCGTGGAGCTGCTTGTAGGTTGGTTAAGCCTGACCTTGGTGGTACCCCGCAGGAAGGGGGCTGCTTGGATGGGTGTCAGCAGACAAGAAGTGAAACTGTTAGTCTTTGTTTTTCCATTAAATGCTGAGAGAGAGATTTGTGTGTGTGCTGTTAGAGCATTAAATGTTTTGGATCATTAAATGTTTGGCCTAGATATTAACCCTACATAATGCTTTGTGTTGTGCCTGCAAATAAATGTGCTTTGTGATTTATTTACTATTGTTGGTTAAATTGGAATGAAAAATCAGTATAAGTAATTGTGAGAACAATAAAAGTAAAAATAAATAAATATAAAAATAGACATAAATATAAATAATATACTATTTATATTAAATAAAATATAAATAGTATAAATATAAATATAATATACATTGTATGAAGAGTAAAGAGTGAATAAAGAGAATTCTAAGATCTGAAAAAAAAAAAAAAACTGGCTTTGTCGACTGTTTGGATCTCATTCAAGTTGCCGACGTTGTGATCCAAATTGTGAAACAGAATCATTGATAAAGAAAAAGTAAAAAGTTACTTTTAAGTTAGTTTTTTTTTTCCTAGAGTGAGAGAGAGAGAGAGAGAGAGAGAGAGAGAGAGAGAGAGAGAGAGAGAGAGAGAGAGAGAGAGAGAGAGACAGACCAAGGCTGATTGGTGTTTCTCTCTCATCTGATCTGTGTGTAAGTAACGGAGAGAGTGAGACTGGAAGCAATGAGTGGGAGTGAAGGAGCAGCTGTGTGCGTGTAAGCGAGGAACCTCTGTGTGAACCACCCTTCGTTGGGAATAACAGAGCAGAATCTTTTTATTTTACATCTGACAAGTTAGTAGCTGAAGAGGAATCACATTCCTAAATTGCAATAATTTCCACCAGAACCTACAATAATTGCAGATTTCTGAATAGGATATATATTGCAGTACAGAGTAAGCAAGTAAGCACTATAGAGGAAAAAATATATATGACCTATTATATTTAGATTTTAATCAGATCTTGATTAAAATTTGGGTTTAGTTACAATATCTACTAATAAGAGTGTATCTTCAATATAACTGAACAGACTCAGTGGGGAAGGTGACTAAGAAAGCAGTCATAATCAATGAGTGATTCTAACCAAAAAAGAAAGAGAGCAGAGGAAAAAAAGGAAGCCAGCCTTGAGAAAAGAGCTGGCAAAGATGGAGTTGAGAGAAAGAAACATACAACCAAAGATAAGAGTCCCCTAAAACAGTCCTAACAGACAAAAGTACAAAATCATCACATTTACACTGCTCCTTGAGGATATGCAGAAGGAAGAAGAGCAATGCTGGGTGTGAGGAAAAAAACATAGACTGATGAAATGTACTAGAAGCATGAATGAACCCAGCAAAAACCCAATGCAGTGTCCAATCCTGGTCAAGCAAAGGCGAGAAAAGTACAGTATATGCCCTGTGACAATCAAGACCTTGATGAACTGATAGCTCGCCTTCCCAAAATTCATAAGTGAGCAGAAAAATGGATCAAAGTACTTGAAGAAGAGACAACAGGCAGCTACAAGTGATAGGAAACATCAAAACATATTGTTGGCTAAACGCCAGAGAGTATCCAAGATTAATGAAATCCTTGGAGGGTTGCATCTGCATCAAGTAACTGACAATCCAAGAATGGATCTGCTTTGAGAACTAAATACCCATCGCAGATGAACCCAATGTCACTGAAATGAGTGCCAATTGGTGATATAAAGAATCCAACCACCTACATACAGAGACAACTGAGACGATGGAAACAAGAACTGGAAAGAGACCCAGAGTGAGATCCTGTGATGACAGCACTGTTTTGAACCACTGTAGTGGATGCTATGCCACCAAGAGTAAAAGAGAAGTTGGAAGATGTGGTCGATCTGAACTCCAAGACACACAAGGAACTCTGTGATCATGTGACTTATGCTGTGAAACAATACAGGAGGAATATTTTTCTTCTACAGGAAGAAAAATAACGTGTGCTGCCATGACAGGCATCCCAAGGGTGGTGATATTTTTAAAAAATGGATTCAAAAACAGTTTAATTGCTACAAGAAATTGAAGAACAGGTAGCAACTGTGGTCTTAACATGGGACTCGTGTAGGTTTAGTGATTTTTTTTTTTATTATTCTAGTTAGAATTGAAATTAGACCAGGAGCGCAGTTACCAAGAAAATGACCATGTTTTAAGACTAGGCTGTGAAAGACATTAACATGCTGAGGGGGTTACTGAAACAGGAGTATTGATTGAATCAGCCAGTTATTGTAATATATTTCCAGTTACAAAGACATAAAATAAAAACAGTGTTTAGTGTATGATTTAAGCGCTGTTTTTTTTGTGGTGGAGTTTTTGAATTATTAGGGGATTGGTTGATATGTGCCCTGATATATATTTTTTCCTGTTGTTGATTGTTTTACTGTAATTGACATTTGTTCTGCTTTTTCAGTGTCCCTTTAGCATAGGAAAACAGACATCTTTTTTTCCTTCTCCTATCAAGGTAAACAGTATAAATATGTCGGAATGCCTCAAGGATTTCAAAAGAGTATTCAGTTTGATCAAACACCATTGTTGAGGAATCATAATAAGCCGACCATTCCAAAATAATGGATGAGAAACAATAATGTCGATAACACAGAACCTTATCTCAGTAGCTTGGCAGGATGGTCTGAAGGAAAATACAGTTAGATTACTACCCCAAGAGATAAAGACTTTCTTAGTCCTGCCTAGTTTGATAGTTCTATTAATGTAATTTTTAAGAATCCATAACAATCTGTAAAGTAGGTAATTAAGAAATTTAAGTTTGAAAATATATGAACTTAAAGGAAATAAACTTAAAAGAAAATAATAAATATTGCATAAACGTTACTTGACCGGTCTATTGCATACATGTTTCTTTACCAGTTATTGCATACATGTTTCTTTACCAGTTTATGGGGAACTGATGGCCACCAAAACACTGGAGTTTGATTTGAACAGACACATTACACACATTTTACAGTAATAAGAATTGTTGATTTGATCCTGAAAGGTTTGAGAATGTGGAGATAAATATAATAAGTAATAAAATACTATCTATGCCCACTAGGACAGTAAAGGGGGCAACTCAGAATGAAAGGTTGCCGTTTTCTGCATTCTGAAAAGAAGAACTTGCTTTATAAAAATGGAAACTGCTGTTATAAACCAAATGAGACTTCTGAAATTAAGATGATTTCATGAAGGATTAATTTGATTCATGCAGTTCTCTGAGTGTTCAAATTCCAGATGAGACCTGATGACTTCTTTGGCAGCTTCATCAACATAAACGAAGACTGTGCAACAAGAGAGAAAAAGAGATGCAAGGACATGGCTGCAGAGAGAAGTTGAGACATTGGTTGATGGGCCTTCATTTGCCCCCTGAAAGAGGAAGTGATACTTTGAAGGGGCCGACATGGAGAGAGACTGGGTTAATGCAGAAACAACAAAGGAAGCATGATGCAATCATGCAAAATTGCCTCCTCTCTGGCTTGATGAAAAGCCAGACTGAAGAAGGGCAAAGAGACAGCAGCATCCAGAGACAAACCTCTATGTCACACTGCAACAACAGGACCTTGAATGCAGTCACAGACTGACAGAACAAATGGATCAGAAAGGAGAGAGACATCCAAAACTGCAGCCCAACATGTTCAAATGATCACTGATGCAAGCAGAAGGACTTCACACAGCACATTTCCAATGATCACTAGAGACCGCCTCAAATTTTCTTGATTAGCCATATTAATTGCATTTTGATAAATTTTCTTGATTGGCCATATCTTATATTTGATTTTTCTATGGTTCTTTATCTGCTTTCCTTCAATAGAATCCAGTCCAGCCATAATTAAAAAAAAAGGAGTGGAAGCTTAACGTTTGTTCGACTGATCAGTTAACTAAAACTGGGACTGGACTTGGCATAAGTGAAGGGCTATTGCATTGACCGATTAGGGGTAAATGCATAATTAGATAACTGATGATGATGCTGCGCAATAAGGAGAGAGATTTTGGGCTCTTCTTTTAAGATAGAGATAAGCTTGTATGTTACTGAGCTCTTTAAAAGGGGCCAAGATGTGTTCAAGAACAAAAATGTGAATGATAAAGCTATGCTGGTCACTCCATCTTGGTCAATAGTTAATTTTAAAGCTAGATACAGTATAAAGCAAACCCTAGATATCGCAAATGCTGTCATTACCAGGGATTATGTGATGCTAATACTGTTGGCCATAGATCCAAGACTATGCGGAGATCTCCAGTCATTTAATAGAGCAATTATTGAGCAATAAGTAGATTATGACGAGAACGACTTAGTAGGTTTTGAAGGTTCAATTCATACAGTATATTAGAGATTGGAAAAATATTTTATGACTACAGTGTTTAATACAACCCCATGACAACTGACATCAGCCAGCTGTAAACATTCTGGGCCTGTTGCACAGGGAATGCCACACTGTTAGACATTTCTGTAATTTCTACAGTTATTTGCTGTATATCCCCCAGTATAATACTGCAAATTCCATTTACAGTAAGTAACTGTAAATTATATTATAATGGGCCCTATATTGTCTTTTGTCACATCGTGCTGTGCCGCTCACATCCAACACTGGTAAAAATGATGTGTTGGATTTACTTAAAATATATATGCACCATTTTTGCAACACACTTTTTAAGTAAACCCAACTTGGAACAATTTTACTTAAATAAACAAGATAATCTTTGTTATATGAACTTAAATATTTGAGTTCACTCAACATTCTTTTCTTAAAATATTCAACATTATATAATCTACAAAGTAATTTCAAGTTGTGTTAACTTAACGTTTCAGCTCATTTATATCTTTGTTTTCAGTTGAACCAACTTAACATTTTAACTGATTTTAGATCTTCAGCTGTTGGTCTGCTTACAGTACATTTAATATCTTAAATAAATTAAACAAGAAAATTACACAAAATAAAGCATTTCTGTTTATTTTTTTTTTGACAGGCTGCAAAGCAACGGTGAAGCCTAAAACAACACATCATGAATGTACAACACAATGTGACAAATATACAAATGGAAGTTCACTTCTAACAAGTTAATTCCTTGATTTTTAACCCTTTGCAACACTTCTCAAAGGATTTACATTATTCCAGCATTTAATTTTGTACAGAAAAGCATTTTCTTTTTCTTTTTGTTTTGTTTGTAAGACACAATAGGTCTACAATAGGTCACTTTTTTTTCACCCTTTGCAACAATTTTTCTAACATTTACTTTTGGAACACCCAAAAAACATCCTAAGAATAAAACAAGAATGTAATCAAACAGTTGCAGACAAACATTGTTCATTGAGCTCTTTGGGGTAACTCAGATTAATTGCTTAAATTAGGCCAAGCAGAAAAACACAACGCCTTCGCAACACCTGCCAATCTCGTCATCACCTCTATGCCTTCCAGCACTATCCCAGTCTGTAATGGATCATCTGTTGAGCCACCTTTCTTGATGATTTTAAGTGTGAGCAGTTCCAGTTCCTCCTTATTCCCATGAGTATCCTATAAAAATAAAACAAAAAACAAAGCAAATACGCATTTACTTATAACAACACTTGATATTTTTTTCAGATTGTTTCTTAGTGCAAAAAATACATTGCAATTAAATAACACAAAAAAATAAGATTTTGAAATAGACATTTATATTTTAAAATAAAATAAGTGACTTACAGCTATTCATTTTATTTCTATCCAAGTTGGTTGAATTTAACTGTCTTTATAAAAGTTGTTTATTTAGGTTTGGAGAGTAACTTGGATCAATTTCAGATGCTCACCTGATGGTGCTTGATGAGATTCTCAGGATTTTCAGAGAGGCAGACAATTAAGAATTACAACTTCTCTACGTTGTTCCACAGGGCTGGTCTGAAAAGTAAAACAAAATGCAGCTTGTTATGATGCATACACACAAAATCACAACTATAGTGACTCCATAGAGTTTGTGAATGAAGGCATTATTTGACCAACTCATCTATAATGACAGTGAAACTGCTGATGGAAAATGAAGTTGAAAAAAAATTTTTTTTGAAAGAGAAAATAAAAATCTATACACCACAACAATGATCTGAAATTTATACAGTGACAAGAGTGTTTTAAAGCTAATTGGAGAACGTCAGTCAGAAGTCAATCAGCTGATCCACCCAAAATGTTTTCATCATTTACTCACCCTCACACTGTACCTGATTAATGACTTTCTTTAGATAAACAGATAAACAGAAAGTGATTTTCAATCCTGGTCCTGAACAGCCACCGCTATGCACATTTTCTATCTACCTTATCCGTTAACGGTGCGCTCTTCGGATCAGCGGCAGAGGGAACGCAGGTTTAAATTTACAGTTGTGATCATAATTTTGAAGGTTTACTAGATGGAGGAATCATTGTCATTTAGAAAAAAGTTTGCGTGTGTCTGAATCGAGATCACCATTACTTAATTATCATGCATACATATTGACATGTAGCATATATTTTAGAATATAATATAAACCAAACCTCAAAATTAACCTGCGCCCTGACCTGGACTGCCACTTATAGAGAACCGAACTTTCTTATTATTATTATCCTGGAATGGGTTTACACGTACAAACTCAATGTTTTCATACTGAAGCATTATTCTAAGCGATTCAGAAATTCAGTTTAAAAGTTCGATCACGCAATAAACGGGTAACGTTATACGTTAAGAGACAAATTAAGTAAGCTTACCTCTTTTCAGCATCTACATCACGTTGCGTTTCAAAAATGCGTTTCTTCACCCCCTAACACACACACACACACACACACACACACACACACACACACACACACACACACACAACAGGGGTTCACTGATGGTAAATCGCCAAAATCTGATATCATACTTGGTTTTTAAAAAAAGTTAGCTTACCCCTTCTCATCGTCTTCACATGTGCTTCACAAAATGGCTCCTTTGCAGGAAACAGCACATCACATGGCTCACAGTCAAATACTTAAAATTTTATGCTAGATTTACTTAATTTTAACATAATTGTACTAGTAGTTGTCATGACTTACTTTCTTTCATTTTGTTTATGCATACAATTAAGTTCATTTTGTAACTTATATTTTTGCGTTAAATGAACTATATATGTTAAGTAGACATTGAAAAGTTATAAATACTCAGTTTTTTGTGTTTAATATATTTACTTTTATAAGTAATGGTTGTTCATACAACGAATCGTTTTTTTCAGTGAAGGAAGGCACGGATCCAGCGGGGCAGCGCCTCAGGTTTTGCCCGGGGATGAACCCACGAGAGTGGAAGAGTTCCGGAGAACATCCACGCTGTGTATTGATGCAACTTACCAGCAAGCAAGGTAAAAGTATGTATGTCTGTGTGTGTCTGTGTTTTGTCAGATTTTTGCACACCAGTAATCAAATTACCCATTAACACTGAGGTAACTTTATGAGACACTGAGGTACTTTGTCAGCATGTTGAATTAATGTACCAAATTAAAATTATTTTTAACAACAACAATGCTTATCTTATATTAACATTAAGTTAACTAATGTGACATTTTGTTCAGGTGTTAGTGTTGGCCAGTAGCCTACTGAGAAAATAAAACCATATGTTAGCAAGGTTAGACTAGTTTTTTGGTTATCTGCCTTAGTTTTAGAATTAGTTTGTCATAGTTTTTAATGGAATTTAAGATTAACTGAATTTTTTGTATTTGTGTTTTAAAGGCAACTGCAATGAAGCATCAAGAAACATGAGCAGGCCAGCCACCCTGAGACTGATAATTCAGGTAACTGTTAAGAGAACAAATAAGTTATGGTTTTGAGAGGTTTGTGTATTCTGTATAGGGTTTGCCTTTTAAAAGTGTGTCATTTCTACTTCTTGTTTTTTCAGGGAACACATTTCCGTCACTAAAAATGTGGATGGTAAGTAAAGGTGGTGGCCACGTTTTGGAGCAGCACCTGGGTTTTGCAGAAGGCTATGCATTTCTTTTCCCATTATGTTTTTGTTGCCTAAAGATTCGTTGTGAGGATAAATCCAGAGACATAATGCACTGCAAACATAATGCACTGCAAAATGTCCTAAGACATTTTAGGAAATGGTGAAGATGAACTGTTCCAGCATTGGAAGATTGTATTTTTAAGTGTTATAATTTCAATGTTTTAAACAAAGAATTTGATATTTTGCAATTATTGTGTCTGATTTAATTGAATGTCAGTGGTACATACAGTATGTAGGATAAAAATAAAAGGAATTCTATATAAAAATTGAAATCTATATTATGAAATCTATATTACAATATTTTACAGTAGTATAGCCTACTGATGAATTGGATTTTATTTTTTATTTTTTATTTTTGCTGTAAAATGGTAGTTTGCTACTGTAAATCAAATAGTTTGCTACTGTAAATCTTAATTACAGTAACTTATTGGCAACAGTGTTGTGAGTTACTGTAAAAACCCTTTGAAATGTCTAACAGTGCACATTGCCTATGCTCAGTAGCTTTGGATCAGAGTTATGTCATTAATTTAGAAGTGGTGGTATTCCCACTTTGATATTTAGGATGGATAATTGCACATAAAACTAAGACCAGAGTAAATTAGAAGGCATAAGCAAAGACCCTCAATTGCACACTGTTGCACAATTGAGATAAAAAAGAACATATGATTGCACAGGCAACATTTCTTGTTACTTCAGTTTCAGATGTGCATGGTTTTGTCCATTGCACAAGGGGGGAAGTGATTGGAAAAATAAAACTTAGGTTGACATTTTTATCCAAAATAATGTCAGAAAAGGTATGTACATAGACTTATTTGGTCAACCAAGGGGGATACCAAATAAATTTAAAGTTAACAATGAATTAAAATCGTTGAGTGTATTTGTATGGACAACTAGTGATATATAGAATATAGAATGACTTACATTTGTTACAATCATTAGAAGTTCATTAACCACACTGTCATAGTAATTGTTGTTTTTGGTGTTTGTGTTGATCTATTGTGTTGTGCCTTTCCTCAGATAAATGATGGCCAAAGCAGCAGCTAAGCAGATGATGTCTGTGAGAACATCTGGAGTTGATATTGAGATCACCAACATGTACCCCACAGGCCCTAGACTGGATGAATTGGACAAAATTGCGTAAAACCCCCTACAAATCAAGGAGTGGTAGGGAAGGGGTGTCTTTTATTTTCATTCTTTAATTTTTTTAATTTATTGTTAATTTTGATAGAAAGAGAGTTAGTATAGTCTTTTTTATATTATTTAGAGTTATTTGAATATTGGGTAGAGTAGGCAGGAAGTTAGAGGCTGTTACAGTATGTTTATTATTTTGGCATATGTCCCTTCCTGGAGTCATTTATTCCTGTAGTCTTGTTCTTTTTTTTAAGTCATATATTCCTGAAATCATTTATGCTAGAATCATTAGTTTTGAAAATCATTTATCCTTTAAAATGAATCAAATGTAAATGATTGTTTTGTGGGAAGACAAGGGAGGTGAAGGTTTAAGCAGGTCATTGTCCGTGTTACGAGATAATGCAAACGGGAAAATACCAGGGGAGACTAAGAAAGACTGAATGTTTACTTATTATTTGACAAAGTAGTCATATCATTTAGCCTTCATTATCAGTAAATAGTTTGTGTCTTTTAACACTGTGAGAAAGGATCGACAAACACTTCAGTGCTTAGCAACATAAATAGATTCAACTGGAGGTTTAAAAACCCGCTATCTACTCCAACACCAGATGAGATCTGCCTGAAAGCTCCTCTGGCAGCGATGAACAACATCACCAGATAGAGCTCCTGGCTACCGGGAATGTCTGAAGTTCCTCTGGCACCGTGGGATGAACCAGTGCATTTATCACATTTCTTTGTTTTAGTGATATTGATTTTAATCAGTTAAATCATCTGGCAAATCATTCATGTACTCTACATAACCATGACAACCATGGGCAAGGCTAAGACATGCTTTAATACACATTGATGATTTATTCTTGGTTCATTGTTTTGACCCCCAAGAGTGTATGGGTAGGGAGGCAGAGTTTTTTACTCTCCTCTTTTACTCTCCTCTAGTCAACTGTGGGGAGAGATGTTTGGCTCTGACCTCCTCCAGAGTGCAGCATCATGAAGAAGCCATTTGTTAAGAGGGACTGAAGGACCTTTATTGGTTCATAGATGGAAGGAAGAGGTGGACTCATGGTGTTGCACTCATGGTGTTGGGTAAAGGTTTAGAGGTGAGACTTGGTAAAGTCTCAAAGGGGGGAATGTGTTGTGAATTTTACTCAAAATATTATGTATTATGTATATATGATTGTTTAAATGATTATTTCAATATTGGTAGTCTTAATATAGGGTGTGAGTCTTAGGTGCCCCCTACTGGACAAGTATGGCACTTTCCACTGGACAGCACCAATGAACTGGAATGAACTAGTGAATTTTGGGTTACTTCCAAGTAGTGTTGTTTTTGGCAGCCTGTTTTAATTTTAGTCTTAGTCTAGTCTTTGTGTGAAGCTGTCATTTTAGTTTTTATTAGTTTTAGTCACGTTCATACTCTTTTTAGTCTAGTCTAGTTATAATCGACGAAAAATGATGACATTTTAGTCTAGTTTTAGTCAATGAAAATGGTATTTTAGTCTATTTTTAGTAATGCAATTCTATTTAACCCAGTCAATATAGTACAAGTACCTAGAAGTATAGACGAAACCAAAACCCATTTCAAACACGGTTATCTTATTATATTATTGTTACCTTACAGACTCAAGAATACATCCATTCCAGACACAGAAGACTCTCTGATTTGAATTTACATTTATTTTACCAACCAAACATGTTAGAAGTACGCACATAAATTTAAATAAAATAAATAAAAACAATAATAATAAAAATAATAATAATAATAATAATCTGCTAATTTTTCTCCCAAAGATGAACCCTGGCTGGCCGGTGTTCTCAAATATCCGGTGTCTGAGATTTTCTGTGACAGTGGGCGGAGCACACATGAATAATTATTAGTTTCCTGTTCATGAGTTTCCTCTTAAAGCGCCGCTAAAACATTAGTTCTCCTCGGATCAAAAAAATTAAAGTAAAACTGTTTTCGCTAACGTAATTTCGTTTCAGCATCGAACTGCCACTTATATATATGTATTATTATGCACAGTCATTTATTTATTACAGACGAAAATCCCGTTTATCGTTAGAATATGCATCAAGTAGCCTAATCAAGCCAACAACCCTCGTCTTTTTGTCATATAGCCTACTTCGTTTTTACATTACAGTGTCTTTAAAACGGTTTAATTTGATAACTTGTATAAGCTATATATGTGTACTCTTTATTAATGTTTTGTTGCTGTTTGTCTTTACAATTTTAATTATACAAATATGAATGGCATTTATCTTATGATCATGTTACATTTTTTTTTTTTTTTTTTTTTTTTATGAAAATTGTTAAAGTTGTACTTGTTTCCCCCCATCCAGGTCAGCAAATGGTCAAAAGGGGTTGCATAACGTTACATACATGTTGGCTGGCTTACTTGAAAAATGCATCATCTTTTGAATTTAAGTCTGTTATCTGAAATCCCTAGTTACTTTTGCCTGTTATGTCATGTCTTCTCCATATAAAACATTTGTTTTTTGTTTTTTTTTTTTTAATAAGTTGATTTGTTTTTTTTATTTATTTATTAAATGTCCAGGAGTGACTTTTATCTTTGACATTTACAGTCAACAAACTAATTACTGTGGGCTTGATTATTTTAGCCACTTGTATCTAAAATGTAAACTTTTGATTATGTAAGCTTGTCGTGTACACTCTAAAAAAATATGGTTCTTTAAAGGTTCTTTACATGCAGTAATGGATTTATTTAGAACCATAGCATTCTGAAGAACCATTTTATGCTGAAACATTTCTTTGTGTTAGAGTTTAGGGTTCTTTATTCCTGCCCTTTTGTTTTTCAAATCTGTAGCTGTCACGGCTCCTCATCACTGATTTTCTGGAATTCAATGATCCAACTACACAGACTGTCAACACAGTCTCAACAGGTAAATGATTTCATTCTTAAATTTAAATACAAATTTAACTTTAAAATTGTAACTGGTTTCCAATCAAAACGTTCTTTTTTTTTTTTTTTTTTTAGTTTTTGTTTGTTGTGTTTTGTTATGTTTTGGGATGTTCTCTCCTCTTCTCCACAGATGTATCACATCCTACAACCTCATCATCTGCAGAGAGAAACTGCCATTCAGTCACAACAAAATAAAGATAATGATTAACTTTAAGGCATCATAGAGGATTGTGAAGATATTTCAGTGGACCTTGGTCTTCAATACACTATTTTATGTTATATTTTACTTCAAGCATTTATTTATGTTCTATGTCCATTGTCATTCATCAATGTATTCTGCTAATAACTGTTGTTAGAACACTGTCATTTTTGCTACAATTTCACGTCATTAAATAAAATAAAAGTACCTAACTGACACGTTGTTGTTGTCGTTGATTTTATGTAAAACTCTAATAGACACTTCAAGATATTATAAGACAAGGCAGATAGAGAGGTAAATATATATATATATATATATATATATATATATATATATATATATATATATATATATATATATATATATACTAATATTAATGAAAAACTATCATTAACACCATTAAGGTCCTATATAGCATTTTCAAAGCATGGTTCTATTTGGAACCCTATAAAAAAAGTTTCTATTTAGCACTAAAAATGGTTCTTGATATTGTTACAAGTTAGAACCATTTTTCTTAAGAGTGATAGGACTAAAACAATCTTGAGAATAAACTCATTAAATTTCGAGAATAAAGTAGTTGTGTTTCGAGAAAAAAACTCGTTAAATTTCGAGAAAAATAGTCGAATTAATCGTGAGAATAAACTCATTTAATTTCGAGAATAAAGTCGTTTGTGTTTCGAGAAAAAAAAGTCGAAATGAGATGTAGAGAATAACGCATTCGATCAGTGTTCATTGCTTTTCAGTAACAAAGAAATACTATAAACTTTAGCTAATTATGACACAATAATAATTAGCACACGAACTTTAAAGTGAATTTGCAAGCGGATAGGTCTTTTTAGAAGAAAAAATCAGTCCAATTTGCGCGATGTAGGCTACTTTTGTCCAACATGAAATGACAACCAGAGGACAAATGCAAGGTTATCGCTGGTTTCACCCAAATGCACTCTGGCACTTGGACAGCTATGATCAATTAAAACCGTACGGCATTGCCATTAATGGCGTGTAATGTAATGAGTTTATTCTCAAGTTTGTATTTCAACTTTTTTTCTCGAAATTTAACGAGTTTTTTTCTCGAAACACAACGACTTTATTCTCAATATTTAATGAGTTTATTCTCAAGATTGTATTTCGACTTTTTTTCTCGAAATTTAACGAGTTTTTTTTTCTCGAAACACAACGACTTTATTCTCGATATTTCAAATCGTAATACAGTATTACAGGTTAAATAACTTTTTTCTTGTAACAAAAATAACTGAACATTTAAATACAATAAAGCAATACAGAAAAATATATAAAGTTAAAGTTTTACACAGATTAAAGTGCAAAATAACTATAAAGACCAATAGGTATCACTTTACAATGAGACCTCATTAGTTAACCCTTAACATTCACAATGAGCAATAGCTACATTTGCTACAGAAATTATTAATCTATGTTAAAAAATACAAGTTTTAGTTCATGCTAGCTCATTAAATAACACAGTTGCAAATTTAGATTTTAACAACGTGTTATTAAATATTGGAATACCTAAGATGAATGAATGTTTAGAAGAATTTTTCATTGGCAGTTTATGTTAACTAATGAATTAACTAATGAAGCCCTAATGTAAAGTGTGAATTAACAATAAAGAACCAAAACACTTTCAAACAATATCTAGGGCATGTTTTAGTCCAGATTAAAATAAAATAAAAATAAAAAGTTAGAAATAAATAGCCTATTAAGTCTAAATATTTAAGTATGTGTGATGAACACCATAGCAAACATTATTTAAATATGTTTTCGAAAGTAGCACAGCCGCTTTATTTATGGGGTTCCCAGGGTAAGGGCTGCATTTTCTGCAGTTTAGCGCCATCTGCTGTTAGAGAGTGAATGTGCTTTCATTCGGCGTGTCTCTCACGTGTTCCCCCATGTGCTTCTCATGTGTGCTTGTTTACATCAGAGCGCACACGTGTCTTTAAAGCAGCAAACAGCGGCGTGTTCCTTTTTTTTCCAGTTGATGGGAAAAGTATTCTTAAAATGCATTCCAAATTCTGAATAATTATTCACAGTATTTTGAAGTGGCCACGATAACAATATCATGCATATTGCCGAATACCGGCACGTCTACTCAGATCATTAGGATCGAGTCAGTTAGAAATACCAAGGGTTCACACAAAACAAGGGGAGTCTGCTTTTAGTTATTATGCCGCAGTTGGAATCAGCTTCCAGAAGAGATCAGATGTGCTAAAACATTGGTCACATTTAAATGCAGACTCAAAACTCATCAGTTTAGCTGTGCATTTATTGAATGAGCACTGTGCTACGTCTGAACTGATTGTACTGTATTTTATGTATAATCATTTTCTATTCTCGTGTCCCTTCTACGGTAACTGATTCAGCTGAAGCATTAGCTCAAGAGCTCCGAGTTCATCTACAGGAACAACATCATGGGAAAGCTAGTCCCAAGATAAAGTTAGCGCCATGTGTGAGTAGAGCATCCTCTCTTCCTCCACCTCCTTCAATGGTACTGACTCCTCAATCCCATTTAGCTCCTGATCTGAATGTTTCACAAGTAAATCAAGTCCCTACTGATGTGAATGTTGTTAGCCATCCAGTGTCAAGGCAACTACCTGTAGTTCAAAGCCCTCATGCTCCTCATTTGTCTACTTTGATGGGAAGTTCACAGCATCCGGCAAGTCAGTTCATGGCCCCTAGTTTGTATGCTCTAAACCTTTGGGTTGATACACATCATCAGTTATCAGGACAGTCTCATGCATCTAGACCTGCAGTGCAACCACCAATCCCTCCTTGGGCTATGAATCCATCATTGTTTGGCCCAGTATATCCTGGATTTTGGCCAGCAGTACCAGGTCCTTGGTATCTAAGCAATTTGTCAGTTCCTATGAATGCAGTTTATCAATAAGCACAAGATCACCAGGATTTTATGGCATCGTCTCAGTATCTACCATTCTCACAGCAGGCTTTATATAATTCAGTGGTTAGAACTGAACCTCTTATTAGTTAATTACCTGTTCCATCCATATCTTTGGCATCTGGCACCATTATTCAATCATCTGTACCCATTACAGCTCTTGTGAGACCTATTTTGCAACAACAAAGTAACCAGATACAACAGAATAATCCTATACCTTGTGTTTCTCAGTCTTCAGTTCAACAGCCTGTTTAAAGTTTTCAAACAGGATATGAGCCAAGAGCCCAAGTAAGTTATCCTCCAAGATCTTCTCAAATTGAAGTCCCTTAATTTCCATATCTTCATAAAGAGGATCCTAAACAATTCATAATGTTAAAGATGGCTCTGGAGAATTTACTACCCCCGGATGAGACTGAGCAGTACAAATTCCATATTCTCCTAGACCATTTAAAATTGGATTCAGCACGCAACTTACTCTTGGCTTATTCTAACCATCCTCTGACATTCAGTGCAGCATGAGTAGCCCTCCAGCAGAAATATGGTCAGCCACATCAATTGGTTTTGAGATAAATTGCTGAGACTATGAGACTCCCAACCATTAAAACTGGTGATTCACAACCTTTCAGTAACTAAGCAGTTCATATTCGTGCCTTGGTGGGAATGTTACAGTCTTGGGATGAAGGTGAAGGAGCAGCAGAGTTGGCCTGTGCTTCTTATGTACAGAAACTATTGAGTAAACTCCCCACTGAACAAGTTGCTAATTACATCTGGCATAGTAGAGCCACTCGACCAGGAGATCCCTATAACTTGGTAAATTTCTCTTCATGGCTGCCAGAGGAAGCAGACTGTCAAGCAATATTAGGACAAGTTGGTGTTGTTTGCCGGAAACCTAATGACCATTACCAGATGGAGAGGAAACAAAGGCAGTATCAACCAACTACAACTATTCTTCATGGAGTAAGTAGTGTTCCAGTGGAAAAGATCAGTGATTCTTTTAGTCCTGTCCAAAATTCCAGTTTTGAGGGTAAGGAGTTGCTGAGGTTCCCATGTCCATTTTGTAAAAGTGATGATCATCACCTCAGTAGATGCCAAGCTTTTAGCCTGCTTGATCTGGAGAATATGAGAAAATGGATTAAAGAGCATCACTGCTGTTGGAGATGTGGCAGGGCTCATCAGGCCTCTTGGTGTGACTTAAAGAAAGGCTGTCCTAAATGTAAAGGTAAGCTCCTGGGAATTTTACATAAGGAGAACCAGAAGAAGCCAGACTCTGGTGTTTTCTTGCTTAGTCGCCCAAGCTGTTCCCCAAGAGTTGTACTGAAAGGTTGTTGTTGTAGTGCTGATGAGATATTGTTGTATGTGTGTGGAGTTTTGTGATATTATATGTTGTGTCTGTGAGGGGGCGATGCTTTTACCTCTAGCAGCACAGCAACTTGGATTGAAGGGTAAAGCTGAAACTTGTCCTAAGAACTGTGCGTCAAGACACAGAGGTCCTGAGAGGAGCCAGTTTGAACTTTACAATTTATCCAGCAAATTATCATCAGAAATACCAGATCCAAGAGGCTTTCACTGCACAGGGATCCCATTCCTTGCCTTCTAAAATGATTCAACCATCTTAAAGGGTTAGTTCAGCAAAAAATGAAAATTATGTCATTAATGACTCACCTTCATGTCGTTCCAAACCCGTAAGACCTCCGTTCATCATTCGGAACACAGTTTAAGATATTTTAGATTTAGTCTGAGAGCTTTCAGTCCCTCTATTGAAAATGTATGTATGGTATACTGTCCATGTCCAGAAAGGTAATAAAAACATCATCAAAGTAGTCCATGTGACATCAGAGGGTCCGTTGGAATTTATTGAAGCATCGAAAATACATTTTGGTCCAAAAATAATAAAAAATTACGACTTTATTAAGCTTTTTCTTCTCTTCCGGGTCTGTTGTGAGCGCGTTCACAACATTGCAGTGACGCCGCTGATGTACGACACTGCTGCGTCGTACATCAACAGTCACAGCAGTAGAGTAAGCAGTAATACTAGCTTACTCTACTCTTCTTTTTATTCTGTTTTCCTTTATTTATTATATTATTTAAAAGCCCTTGCTACATGTACTGCATTTAAGCTAACTGAGACTTGTTATAGCACTTGGATATCATTGCTCTTTTTCTGATTTTGATTGCTTCCATTGTCCTCATTTGTAAGTCGCTTTGGATAAAAGTGTCTGCTAAATGACTTAATGTAAATGTCTTTTTTATTAATAATCCACTTGTATTAGTTTTCATGTAACTTGTACACATTTTACTAGTTAGACTTTTTCCAAAATATAATTCCTGACTAAATGTATAATCAAGTGAAAAATTTGAAGTTTCATTTACATCACCTCAATGTTTCACGATGCCATGGTTTTTATTGTTCTAACATACAACAGACAGCAATATTATATAAAAGTAATATGAGGTATGTGCCAGGTATGTGATGTTCATTTATATATTTCGCTAATTATGTCTCTATTTGTTTCTCTGCTTTGCCACGGGATTTACATCCCGTGGTAACTAGGATTTACACAAGCTCCAGTCTGGATCCAGAACACCTGAGAAGAGATGATGCCAACCCCTCAGAGGACCTCAGATGATGCTAACCCAGAGACAACATACAGAACTACCACATTTTTGCTATAAGTTTGATTGCATAATTTGCTGTTAATATTGTTAATCGTCTGTTTTTTACGTCTTTTATTGATTTTTCTGAACATTTCTGCCGTATGCACATAAACTGACAGTCATCACTGATAAAGCTACTACTAATATATTGTAGAAACTTAATTTTTCTGTACAAGTTGCTTTGTAATGATTTGTATCGTAAAAAGCGCTATACAAATAAACTTGAATTGAATTGAATTGAATTGAATATATTTCATCATAACACAATACCAGTCAAAACTTTTGAACAGTAAGATTTTTAATGTTTTTGTAAAGAATTCTCTTCTGTTGACCAAGCCTCCATTTATTTGATCCAAAATACAGAAAGTTGCATTTGCTAAAGCAGTAATATTGTGAAATATTTTTACTATTTTAAATAACTGCTTTCTATTTTAATATATTTTAAAATTTAATTTATTCCTGTGATCAAAGCTAAATTCAGCATCATTACTCCAGTCTTACTCCAAGTGTAACAATATACACTATAACATTCAAAAGCTGGGAGTCAATATATATAGAAATTAAAAATTTTATTTAGCACGCAAGTGATGGTGATGTTAAATTATATTGTTATTGTTAGATGCTGTTCTTTTGTTTAGTTTAGTTATATTTTTTTTATATTATTGATAACAAAAGGTTTTTTTTTTTTTTGAGTAGCAAATCAGAATATTAGAATGATTTCTGAAGGATTGTGTGACTAGAGTAATGATGCTAAAAATTCAGCTTAAAAGTCAGCTTTGATTGTTCCTAATAAACTGTTTAACTGCACTCGCAAGTGAATCTCAAGTTATTTTGTGAGATAATTAAATATATTCTAAATAAACTACAAACCTAAAAATATATACATTTATTTTCTCCTTACATTCTTTATTGTAACTCTTCCCTCTTGGTCACACACCTGGCTGAAAGGCTCATTATGCAGCTCATTATGCGGGCCTTTGTCTTCTCAGGTGTGAATCACACTAATATTGATGGTCAATCACGCCTACTCGCATATGCCCTTTCAAAACAAAAAGTGTGTTAGAAAATTTAAATCAATCTATTGTTTTCTCTGAGCGAGTAAACAAGATGATTTTTACATCATTTTGAAGCAAAAATTCTAGGCTACAAGCTCCAAGTTTGACAGTCTTTGAACAAATTTTCTCTAGGTGTTTTATGACCTTATTTCAGTGACTTCAAAACTGTTGTTTTTCACTAACCACGCATAAACGTTTTCTCAAAAACACTGTCATGTACATACATGCTATTTACATATTATTGTAGCCCAGTTTGTACTGATGTTATTAGACTTTATTAGACAGTGTTATTAGACTTTAGCCATGTATATGTTTATAAACAACTGAAAAAAGCACAAAAGTCAAGGGAATGTCAAAACTTCTCCAGGCCCCCAAAACCCCTTAGAACCCAGAGGGTTAATTAATAAAGTCCAGCCTATGCTTTTGATTGTTGCTGATCATCCCTATCTTCTAGCTTCAGTAGAGAAGTTTCGTCTTAGCCCTCATGAGGGACCAGCCGCAGTTCATACCAGTTTGGGATGGGCTCTTCAAGGTCCAGTATCGTCAGCTCAATCAAATGAGACTGAAACCCAATGTCTGTTTCTTTCTGGAGTTTCCATTACCTCTCAGCTCCAACATGATGTACAGCGGTTATGGCAAGTGGACGTGTTTCCCTATAAGAATGAAAAGACCATTATATGGTCCAAACAAGACCAGTATGCCCTAGATTGTCTTAACCGGTTGAAAACAAGAGAGACTATGAATGGTGTCTCTAGATATGCCACTTCTCTACTTTGTTCGAAGCATGCACCCCTGTTCAATGCTCCTAAAGTGGCAGTTATCTCATCCCTCCGATGGACCGAGCGCCAACTGACATGAAATACTGAGCAGGCCCTTATCTATGAAGGAGAGATTCAGAAACTGGTTAAGTCTGGTTATGTGAGAAAGTTGAGTCATGAAGAAGCCTTTCAAAGTAGTGAGTCCTGGTTTGTACCTCACCATCTCCATAAAGCATAATGGAACAAATCGATTAGTGTTTAACTGTTCCTATATGTTCAAAGGAGAATCACTGAATGCTCACCTACTGCCTGGTCAAACCATAGGGTCATCCTTATTAGGTGTACTCCTTCATTTTAGGAAACGTCCTGTGGCCATTAGTGGTGATATTAAGTCCATGTTTCATCAAGTTTGTCTGCTGCCTTCTGATAAACCCCTCCTGCGTTTTCTGTGGCGAAGCATGAGACTGGATAAGCCAGCTGATGTCTATGAATGGCAAGTTTTGCCATTTGGAAGTACCTGTAGCCCTTGCTGTGCAATTTATGTTTTGCAAAAGTATGTGGATTGTGAAGATGTTAAGGAGTCTATCACCAAGGCCTTTTATGTTGATAACTATCTACAAGGTGTTATGGACATCCCGACATCAAAGGAGCTGGTTGGGAAGTTACAGACCCATTTGAGAGATGGAGGCTTTGAAATTCGACAGTGGGCATGTAATGTTTCAGAGGTGGTGGAGGATCTGTTCAGATCCTAGTGAAGGCATGCTGGGTTTAATTTGTCACTGTGCCAGAGATACCCTCTGTAACAAACATTGTCCTTTTGCTTATGATTCTCTTACCTTGTGCAATGTTTATAGGGTCCTTGCAAGTCAATATGCCCCTATAGGGTTCCTTCTACCTTTTACCACTAAAGCCAAAGTCCTGCTGCAACAAATGTGGAGTAAAGGAAGACAATGGGATGATCCAGCTCTACCTGAAGGTATTAAGAAGGCCTGGGTAGCATGGGAGAGTGAACTTCCTGCTATCACTTCCATTGAACTACCAAGAATATATGGTCCTGTTGATCTTGATGGAAATTCCATTAGGAGGGAGTTGCACATATTTTGTGATGCCTTAGAATTGGCTTATGGGTCAGTGGCCTACTTAAGGATTGTCAATCAGGAGGATGAAGTTCTAGTCTTGTTTGTGATGGCCTGATCCAGAGTTGCACCTCGTAAGTCAATTTCTATACCTCATCTAGAATTGTGTGCTGCCCTCACCGGGGTTCAATTGGCAAATCTGTTGCAGAGGGAACTTGATCTGCTCATTCAACAAACAATACTGTGGTCTGATTCGATGACAGTACTCAACTGGATTCTTCCAGAGACTTGCCGCTATAAAGTATTATTTTTGCAAACCGCAACCACTAGCAATCCAGCCGATGATATCACTAGAGGCAAGAATCTGACTGATCTAGCCAAACCTAATCATTAGACTCGAGGCACTGCTTTCCTTCGTTCTGACCCTGATCAGCGGCAAGAATTCCCTGGTATGACTGAGAACTCTGTTGATGCTACAGAGTTAAGGAAGACTCTGTTTTGTGGCCTTACTGATGTTGAAGATAATCTTCTGAGTCTTGATGTTCAGCAATACAAGTCGTGGAATGAGCTTGTTGAAGCTGTGGCAGTTAACCCTGATAACTCTCTTTGCTGGACAAGGCTCAGATTGAACTTCTCCTGTTGCAATAGGCTTAAAGGAAAGGAAGGACTTTGCAAGTGTTCCATCTAGTAGTCGATTGTACAATCTTGCACATAAGTTCGATCCCATTGCTGAAGTCGACACAGTCAAGAACTGGCTTTTGACACCATTCATCCAATTATTATTTCAAGAAATTATATAGTTCAACTTTTGATTGCAGCTGTAGATGCCAAGTTGGGTCATCCTGGAATAGATAGAGTTTATGCTCATCTTAGGCTCTACTACTGGATTTTAAAAGGTAGACAAGCTGTGAAGAAATATCAAAGAAAGTGTCTGGAGTGTGGCAAGTGGAAAGGAAAACCAATAGTTCCTAGGATGTGTAAGGATCCACCCGCCGGCCCAAAAAGCGGAATCCAGTGGCCTGGTCAAAGGTTTAATGCGTATTCGGTCTTTTATTTGCGCTTCTGAATTTATCAAGATTTATTTTGAATTTTAGTCTAGCTCCATGTTCAATCTGACTACAATTTCACCTGATCATTAAATTTGGGCAATATTTCTATCAAAAGCTGATCACAGATATTGATTGTTTATTAATTTAGATATTTGAGTATTATGGAAATCCCATACTTTCAATTATTCGTTCACTGCAGTCCTGGTATCGCTTAAGATGAATCATTTCGGCCGATTGAATGCTCTTCCCGGACACAAACTCGTCAGTTCTGATCTTAAACATTGGATGCAGGGTAAATATCTACCTTTAAGTCGGTCGCGTTCTGCTTACTCGTAACAAAAAGCATAGTTTTTATATATTTATGAAAACTGCAACTTAAGACAGCGATAGTCAGAAATCGAAATGGAATTGATGTGCCCTATGCTCCATCTATTAAACCTTTCGTATGAACAATCCTGAACACAGATTTGAGGTAATACCTTCGCTTTAATCTACTAGTTAATGAATTAAGAATAATGCAGAATAAATCGAATATAACAATTTATTATCAGTCAGGTAAAATTGTATCGTCAGTTACATAAAACAATTAGAAGCCAATTTAGAAAGGATACTGTAATTGTAAATCACATTGTAGTTGTGTTGCAACTTTGCTTCTGCACAAAGACACTGTAGCCATATGGGGAACGGCCAAGTGATCCACGCAGGAAGCACACAAATTTAACAGTCATCCTAATTTAAGACACATGGCCTAAAATGCATAGCAAAGCACTCAGGTGTTTTAGAGAATAAACTTAACTAGCCAATGTGTACATGTAGTAGCACAAACAACTATACAGTGTGCTCTGTAGGCAAAATGTGTTTAACAATTACATTTTTGAATAAATAATAGTATACCTGACTTCAGGAAGATACATAGTATGGAGCATTTGAAATACACTTCACACTACGGGCTTTATGGCTACAAAATCGCCCAGTAGTGTTTTGTCACTTCCCTTAAATGCTCAGACAACAAAGAAATCTTCAAATCAGTTGTAAAAACATAAGACCTTTTGGTTCTTTAGGTTCCCGTGATCACACTGTTACGGTAAGCAAGGACAGGAGGCTGTAATAACAGGAGAACACGGTTTATTGAGGCACAAGCAGAGGAGCAGGTAGTGCACAGTGAGGTAATGGTGCTGGAGGTAGTGGTGATGATTGGATCCGTTGGTGGAGAACACAAGACGCTGGAGGTAGTGGACACACACACGCACACGATGGAGACTTGGAGATACTGGCGAACGCTGGAGAAAGGTAAGCAGAGAGATAGGTTAGTCCTTAGAGTAAGCATGCAGGTTAGACCTTGTTGCAAATGAGACCAGATGCGTGTGTGTGGTTTTTATGGGGAGTGATGATTGCTGGTGGATGAAGAGCAGGTGGGAGTGATTAGTACTCAGGTGAGGGAGTGCGCTGTGATTGGTTGGTGATGGAACCTGGCGTGTCTGTTACAGCATCCCCCTCCCCACGGCCCGCTCCTGAGGGCCGAGGACCCCGACGACGTGGTGGACGTCCTCTTCCTCGTGGAGCCGGTCTTTCGGGGTGATTGGAATGGAAGGTGACTAATAGGTTCGGATCCAGGATGTTGTTGCGTGGGACACATGAGTGTTCCTCTGGACAGTATCCTTCCCAGTCCACTAGATACTCAAGTTGTCCACCACGCCGCTGGGAGTCCAGGATGTCATGAACCTTGTAGGCAGCTCCATCGTCAAGGAGGAGAGGTAGGGGGGCTTCGGCTACGCCAGGCTCTGTGGAGGGAGAAACAGAAGGATGGTAAGGTTTGAGGAGTGAGACATGGAAAGTGGGGTGGATCCGGTACTCAGGTGGCAGGTGGAGTTTGAAGGTGACTGGATTGATCTGCTCGGTGATGGTGAACGGACCAATGAACCTGGGACTCAACTTGCGGCATGGTAGGCTCAGGCGGATGTCACGGGTTGACAGCCAGACCTTCTGTCCAGGTTGGTATGCCGGAGCATCTGAACGGAGAAGGTCGGCTGTCATCCTGCGCCTACGTAGGGCCCCGTTGCAGTTGATGGTGGGCCGCGTCCCAGACCCTCTCGCTCTCTCGGAACCAGTAGTCGACTGATGAAATGTCCAAGGGTTCTCCTGACCATGGGAAGAGTGGTGGTTGGTAGCCGAGCACGCACTGGAATGGAGTGAGTCCTGTGGAAGGCTGTCGTAGAGAGTTCTGTGTGTACTCAGCCCACCCTAGGAACTGGTTCCAAGAGTCCTGGTGGCCATGGCAGAAGGTATGCAGGAAGCGGCCGATCTCCTGTATCTTCCTCTCCGTCTGCCCGTTGGATTGGGGTTGGTAACCAGAGGACAGGCTGACAGCCACACCTAGGAGTGAGTGGAAGGCCCTCCAGACCCGGGAGATGAACTGGGGGCCTCTATCGGAGACAATGTCTTCGGGAATGCCAAAGTATCTGAAGACGTGGTTGAACATTAACTTGGCCGTTTCCATGGCCGTGGGTAGACCTTTCAGGGGGAGAAGACGACATGATTTAGAGAACCGGTCAACTATAACAAGGATACATGTGTTGTTATCAGAGGGAGGCAGATCCATAATGAAGTCCACCCCTAGGTGTGACCACAGGCGGTTCGGGACGGGCAGAGGGAGGAGCTTGTCTGATGGTAGGTGGTGTGGACTCTTTGAGATGGTGCAGTCTTTACATCCATGCACGTACCTTCTGATGTCCGATGACATATTGGGCCACCAGAAGCATTCCCTCAGCAGCGAGAGGGTTTCATTTACCCCCGGGTGGCCAGTGCCAAGAGAAGTATGTGCAGAGTGGATGAGTGGAGTGCACCGTGTCCTGGGGATGTATTGCCGTCCTAGGGGGCAACCCGGCGGAGTGTTGGTGGAGGCATTGAAGGAGGGCAGGGCCGCGGTTGACCAGGTGATAGGACTGACGATTACCTTATTGGGAAGTATTGTTTCGGTTTCTTCAAGGCTTTCCTCAGGGGTGTGACAACAGGACAGAGTGTCGGCCTTGATGTTTTTGGCCCCTGGTCGATACGAGATGGAGAAGTTGAAGCGGGTGAAGAATAGCGCCCAGCAGGCCTGTCTTGGATTTAGCCTCTTAGCCATGCATAGATACTCAAGATTTTTTATGGCCTTGAGAAACTAGGAAAGGGTGTTTGGCTCCCCCCAGCCAATGCCTCCACTCCTCCAGTGCCAATTTGATGGCCAGTAGCTCTCAGTTACCGATGTCGTAGTTGACCTCCGCCAGGTTGAGCTTACGAGAAAAGAAGGTGGATGGAGGCGGCTGGGATTCCCCTGCTGCTGGGACAGGACTGATCCTACTCCGGTGGTGGAAGCGTCGACTTCGACAATGAAGGGCCGATTTGGGTCAGGATGTACCAGGAGTGGAGCGATAGTGAAAGCCTCTTTGAGAGAGATAGTGAAAGCCTCTTTGAGAGAGTTGAAAAGCGTGGCGGCAGGGGTCCAGGACAGAGACTTGGGCTTATTACAGAGGAGACTGGTAAGTGGGTTGGTGATGGAGCTGTAGTTTTGGATGTATCGATGGTAGAAATTAGCAAAGCCGAGGAATCGTTGGAGTTCTTTGATGGTGGTAGGAGTGGGCCAGTTCCTGACAGCGTCCACCTTCCCCTCGTCCATCCGGATTCCACTGCTGTTGATGTTATTTCCAAGGAACTGCACTGAGGGCTGATGGAAGGAGCATTTCTCTGCCTTGAGGTATAGGTGGAAGGCCCTCAGGTGTTGCAGGACCTCCACAACATGGCGACGATGTTCTGCTAAGCTCCGGGAGTATATGAGGATGTCATCAATGTAGACGAGAACGAGCTTGTGGAGGAACTCCCGGAGCACATCATGGATGAAATCCTGGAATACGAAGAGGGCGTTGACTAGTCCATACGGCATCACCAGGTATTCATAGTGGCCAGTAGGGGTGATAAAAGCTGTCTTCCACTCGTCCCCCTCACGTATCCGGATGAGGTTGTAAGCACTGCGGAGGTCCAACTTGGTGAAGACAGTGGCACCACGGAGATGTTCCAGGGCAGCTCGGACGAGAGGAAGAGGATAGCGGAATTTGGTTGTGATATTGTTGAGGGCACGGTAATCAATGCAGGGCCGCAAGCCTCCATCCTTCTTTTCCACTAAGAAAAAGCTTGAAGCAGCAGGGGAGGTAGATGGACGGATGTAACCTTGCGCCAGCACCTCTTCGATGCAGTCCTCCATGGCCTTCTCTTCTGGGATGGAAAGGGGATAGATCCTTCCCCTTGGGACTGACTCACCCAGAAGCAGATCAATGGCACAGTCCCATGGCCGATGTGGGGGCAGCTTTGAGGCTCTTTTTGGGCAGAAAACATCACTGAAGGGGGCGTAACACAACGGTATGTCCACAGATTGTTTTTCCATCTGACTCTCTATGGAGGTCACACAGACAGAGAGTGGTTTATGGAGCTGAGAGGATGGAACCAGAACCTCGGGAAAACCAGTCCATGAAACAGGTTTCGCCCCACTTCAGGATTTCGCCAGTCCTCCAGGATAGAACTGGGTTATGCTGCTCCAACCACAGGCGCCCTAGGACCACGTCAGCGGTGGATTCCTCCAGAACCAGCAGACGGATCTTTTCTTTGTGAAGAATGCCAATTTGCAGTTGAAGTGGCCTGAAACTACGGCGAACCCGTCTCCTGCTCAGCGGCCTTCCGTTATTGAGTGGATCTGGTAGGAGGATTGCGTGGCCGTGGTCGGGGAGGTGGAGCTTGACAGCAGAGGGAGCCAGAGATGAAGTTGCTGGCTGACCCAGAATTGAGGAGTGCATTGACTGGAATAGAAATATCAGCAGCAGTAAGTGTCACAATAGTGGTGAGTGGTTTCATCTGATTTGTGGTAGGGAAGATGGCACTCACCAGAGAATGAGGAGGGCATATGGGGCATTTGGAGAGGATATGCCCGGGAGATCCGCAGTATAAACATAGATTCTGGGTCAGCCTTCTCTGCCGTTCAGCCCCGGTCAGGCGGGTAGAGTCCATTTGCATGGGTTCATGGGCTGGTTCTGGAGGGCTGACAGGTTCTGGTCGGCAGAGGGAGATGTTGTGTTGAGGCTGGCCCTGGTGCTCTTCGAGACATGACTGCATACAAGTGGCGAAGCGTATGGAGAGTTGGATGAAACGTTCTAGCCCGATGGTATCCTCATATGCAGCGAGATGCAACCGCACTCGGGGATCCAATCCTTGCCGATAAGTCGTTAGCAGAGCTTGTTCATTCCACCCACTTGTGGCCGCGAGAGTTCTAAACTGGAGAGCATAATCATTCACAGACATCTTGCCTTGTTTTAAATTGTATAGTTTCACCAATGGATGAATCCCAGGTAGGTTTACCGAAAACTTCCCTGAAGTGGTCAACAAAGCTGGTATATGACTGGATGACAGGATTATTCTGGGTCCAAATGGAATCGGCCCATTGAAGTGCTTTACCTTTCAGCTGTGATTTGATGAAGGCCACTTTGGATTGCTCAGTGGGGAATAAGTGCGGCTGCATGTCCAGGACCAGCGAACATTGCAGGAGAAATCCAGGTGACATAATCTACAATTACATTAGTAGAGTTCATGTAAACTATTAAATATTTTAAAATAAAACTATCAAGTCTTTATTAATTAATGTTCATGATTTACTTGTATTTTTATTCTGACATAACATTTTAGCAGTAAGTTCGGTGCCACAGTACACCATAAAGAGCACTATAGGGTTAACTTTAAGCTTGTTAAAGGACACTTACAAGTCTGCGATGCTTGGGGAAGGAAGTCTCACATCTCAGCTGTTGTCTGAAAATTTCCTCATTTCGTTTTTCTCTCAGTTGCCCTCCAGGAGCAGAACTGGACACCCCTGCACTGAGCAAAGCTGATTGAGTCTACATGGTTGTCATGCTGTGGTTAAATGTGCAGCGCTGCCCAGCAGCAGATCTTTGTTGATCACAGTCAGTTTGAGGTCAGATTAGTATTATTTATTTATTTTTATTTTATTTTTTAATTTTTTGACATGGACATCACAGCTACACTGGATGAACCATATTCACTTACTTAAGTGTTTAAGCACACATGCTAATTTTCAACACCAGTCCCCGGGAGGCTTTTCAATAATAAAAAAAAAGGTATAAAAAATAAACCATGTTATTCATTCATAGAGGTCATGGCAAAAACTGATCCAGCAGCTGCTGCGACCAAAGCAGCCAAGATATCAGCAGCTAAACACAAGACAATGGGCCCAAGCAAGCTCATCGTCAAGACTGTGTCCGCATCTAAGGTCCAGACCAAAGGAACCAGTGCCTTCAGCTCATTCAAGAAAAAAGCCAAGACCAAGACAAAACCCGCCAAGAAAGCCACCCCTAAAGCCAAGAAGCCTGCAGCCCAGAAACCTGCTGCCGCTAAGAAGCCCAAAACCGCAGCAGCAAGGAAGCCCACCACTAAGAAATCCCAGAAGAAGGCCAAGAAACCCGCTGTTAATTTGCAGTAACTGACTGACATCAGCTTCACCTTCAAAGTACTGTTCATTTTTAGTTATTTTACAGTATTTAGAATTACATTATAGTAAAAATTGTCTATAAATTTATTGACCAAAAATTAATGGTAAAATACTGGCAGCAGATTTGTCTGTAGTTTACTGTTAATTTACAGTTCTTAGTTTACCTGCTTTACAGTACAGTACTGTAAAGCTTATAAGGTCCGCGCACATAGCCCAAGGAAGGTATCCAGTGCTGGCTGAAGGTTTCTTGTGTTTTCGGTCTTTTCAGCGCGTGCAGTTATTCAGTTTAGGTTAAACTCAAGTTTTTATATTTTTTATTATCTAATCTGACTCCATTTTATTATGTCCTCGAATTTAGGTTGAAAGGCAAATTGGTTGATTGTCTGTCTCTAATTATTACTGTTATTATTCTAACATTTGATTATTCTAGTTGAGTCTTTACTTTATATTTACTCGTTCATTAGGAATCTATGTCGCTCAGGGTGTATCACGCCGGCCAATGTACCCCACAATCACAAACTCTCCAGTCTGATCATTAGTCAAAGGTTATGACTAACTATTTAACAGACCGCCTCATGCTTGTCATTCTTTAAATAGTGGTTCTGTTTAGCCCCCTACAGTCACCTATGTAACAACTTAGTTAAAGGGGAAGTCGTGGCCTAATGGTTAGAGAGTCGGACTCCCAATCGAAGGGTTGTGAGTTCGAGTCTCGGGCTGGCAGGAATTGTGGGTGGGGGGAGTAATGTACAGCGCTCTCTCCACCCTCAATACCATGACTGAGGTGCCCTTGAGCAAGGCACTGAACCCCCAACTGCTCCCCGGGCGCCGCAGCATTAAATGGCTGCCCACTGCTCCTGGTGTGTGTGTTCACAGTGTGTGTGTGTGTTCACTGCTCTGTGTGTGTGCACTTCGGATGGGTTAAATGCAGAGCACAAATTCTGAGTATGGGTCACCATACTTGGCTGAATGTCACGTCACTTTAAAGCTCAAAACAATAATCAGAGGTTATGGCTAGCACTGTGAAATATGCTATTCCAATCATGTTTTACCTAGCCCCCTATAATTAATCTAATTAAATAACAACTTAAATAAAGTAAGACAATAACCAGAGGTTATGGCTAGGACTATAAAATATGCCCAATCCATGCTAGTACTCCAATAGTAGTTTGTCTAGCCCCCCATAGTTAATGCAACTGCATAACAACTTAACTAAAGTGAAGGCAGTTAGTCAGAAATCTATAATCTCCCCTGATTTGCCCCATGCTTCATCTAACCTGAGATCTAGTATGTACTAACCCTGGACGCAGATTTGCGGTAACATATGCCTTCACTTAATGTACTTGAGAAAATAATTTCAGAGTAAATCAAAATAAATCAAATGTAACAATTTATTATCAGTCAGGTAAGTATTATGCCAATTACATAGCCAATTCAGAGATATCAAATCAATACAAGACATCAAATTCTCAAAGATGAATCTAAGAGTAAAATATGCATACTTGACTTTGGGAAAATACATAATATGGAGTGAAGAGGTAGTATTTTTTGTAGTCTTTCTGGCTACAGAATCGCCCTGATCCTCTTGCAACACTTCCTTAAGTACCTCAGACCAAGACAAACAATTGGAATTTGCATTAAGCCAGGTCCCAGACCTGGGTTGCTCAATAGAAACAGAAGGTAATTTACATGGAACCCTGGGAAAGGGCACTCCCATTACAGTAAGCAAAATATCTCTTAACTCTTAGGATCTGTATTATCTTTTAGTCTACTTTTGTAAGATTGAGACCATTGTACCAGTCACCCTGAGAGATTTCAAATGACACCAAACATGACTGTAAATATTACTTGCATTAGCGTAGAACATAATACAATTGACCATTCTGAGTGAACCAAGTGGAGGGAGGATGAGTGAGGGGAAGGAAGGGGTTGAGAAGTAACTGTTGCATATGTGAGAGAGGCATTTCCTGCACCTCCGCTCTGTGGGGTGTCTCAAAGATGCCCGTGTATGTTTGTATTGTCTGTTTCTCAGGAGATCAAGGAACTGTTGCATATGTGAGAGAGGCGTTTGGTGCATTTTCTCTCAGTGAGATGTGGGAACAGATGTCTGTATGTTAATGCACTGTGTGTCTATTGTATGTCTCAGAAGATCAAAATGTTTGAGGTTCTGTAATTCTTACAAGCGCAATTTTAAAACCATATTTATTTTTTTTTCGTATAATTTGTAGAAACTGACTGCCTTAAATTTGCCAACTGCAATTTATTTATAAACTATATAATTATAATTATAAACTAATATTTATAATGTGAACATATTAGTACTAAAAAACTAAAAAACTCCATCTCTAAAAATTTACTGTATTAAGCAAAATCATTAAAAATTAGAAGCATAATTTTAACTCATCTGTTGCAGAGAACAGTTAGCTAATAACAGCATAGATGCACATGTGACTGGAATTAGTGAAGAGATTATCACTGGCATCAGAAACTACACAGTTAAGGCTGATTTATACTTCTGCGGTGCACCTACACTGTAGGCTATGCGTCGGTTTTCATTTATACTTCTGTGTCGATGTGCAATTACACATGCAGACCACTAGTCCGCAGTGTCCACGGGCATGTTGCTGGTGTAACCCACCATAAAGGCAAAAGCTGAAGAAGAAGCAGCTTGTTGGGAGAAGCAGTCGTGACAGCGGCAAATAAATATCCAAGGATATATAATTTATTTACAACTACAAAAAAGAAGACCACAAATGGAACTGGAGAAGATGGCACTTTTACAATCTCCACAAGGACTTTTAGGCAAAACAACATTGTTTGTTGTGATGTATAATGCTATGTTGTATAATAAATGATAATACACTTGTTCTTTGCTTTGTTTATTTTAAATAAGAAGGTGTTACATTAAAGTATATTAAAGTGCAAAAAACACACAAAACTCAATACATACAGAGGCAGGGGTTCTAGCAGACCAATTACAGCGATTGTGATCTGTGTAGAATTGACGTAATGTTACACTTCTGGAGATGTGCATGTCACTACAGCGTAGTTTCGACACAGAAGTATAACTCACCCTTTACTTTCTTTAAATAAAGCAACATGCAGCAGAGCATCAATGCTTCTCTGTTCATCCAATTGACTTAACATAACCCACGAATCTCAAATAAACAGTAACCCTTTAAATCCCAACAGAACAATAAAACATGAATCACCCCCTATATAATTATGTGCAGAAACACATGAAATAACACTTCACGAGTTCACGCTTACATATAATTAGCAGAAGTATGATAATGCGTATTTGACGTGCTGTCCGGGGAAGGGTTCCAAGCTCGGGAGTAGCCTGAACCTAGAGGCCCCACCAGCTGCTGGTACTGGACTATGTGGTTTAGGGCGCCCGGTCGGGAGGGCTCAAGCTGATGCTCAACGGGAGCTCACAGCATTGGAACGGGTGAGCCCTACCAGCCGATGATTATATGGCCCGACCGGGAGGGCCCGAGTTGCCTCGACTGGAATAGGTCACGGTGTCGGTGTACGGGCCCTACTGGCTGACAGGCCCCTGCTAATCAGAGGGCAAAGAGCAAATGGCTGACTGAGAGGGCCCCATGAAGCCTCCAACTGGAGATCAAGACTCAGGACAAAGGACGTGTGGGTCCTCTCGGTTTGGCAGATAAAAAGGCTTTGGGCTGACCGACAAGGAGGACTCTTGTGACATCCGACGTGAGATCAAGACTCACGGCATCGGATGGATGAGTCTCGCTTGCGGGCGGCGAGTATAGAAGCCCAACAGGGAGAACTCTCACCCGACGTCAGACGGGAGCACACGCATCAGACGGGTAAGCCTCGCCAGGCGGGGGGAAAAGACATGAGGATAGCTGAGAGGGCTTGGACAGCGTTCGGCCACTCCAATGAACTAATGCAAAACTGAGAAGGCGGGGCTTCGAAAGGGATGATCATGAACCCTTGTTTAATTCATGCCACCTATGGGGGGGGGGGGGGGGCTAAACAGATTGTTTCAGTGAAATGGCTGAACGTAATGAAAAATGGCAACTTTTGATGTCCACGTTCGAGGATTTATGATTGCTGTAGCATTTCTGTCATAAAGAATTGTCCAAATATTAAAGATTGTGTACATTTGAATTAAATGTTTAGCCAAACGAGGATTAGATTGCACAGTGACATGTAGAAACAATTGTCGGGACGTTGGTGCCCTTTGAAGGCTTTTGATATAGTGTGCATGTACATTATATTGTTTACAACACATTATGTTAAGTTTTGTTCAATAGAACAGCATCGTTAATTGCTTTTCATACTTCAATTAAACCAATCACCACGGCCTCATTGCTATTATATATGTATTTTAGGTAATTTTAAAGGCTATTGTTTGATTAGGTCTATTTTTATTTTTGTTCCCCTACCATCGATATAAATTATAATTATCCGATTAATCAACAGCATAATCCACAGAAAACTCTGTTACCCAATTAATTATTAGTGATGGCCTTAGATGAGGTCCGCACTTGCCAGGATTTGTGCCCGGATGTTGTGAACCATTGGAGGTGGCTCTGAGGCAACAGCATTTGGTGGAATGTGCAGTGATATTGCTATAAAAAGAGAATATTGTGATTTTAAATGAAATAGAGAGCTGTGAGGGAGAGGAGCAGGGGCCGCGATTGTCAGGGGAGGCAGCCATGTGCTTAATATCGACCTCTGTGGCTTGGGGTGGGAAACTGAGAGAGCCTGCAGTGTTGCCAATTTAGCCATTTGTTGTTCAAGTCAATTTCTTAGACTACCCAAGCGACTTGTTTTCCCAAAGCACATAGCAACAAATGTACCTATATATATATATATATATATATATATATATATATATATATATATATATATATATATATATATGTGTGTGTGTGTGTGTGTGTGTGTGTGTGTGTGTGTGTGTGTGTGTGTGTGGTGTGTGTGTGTGCGTGTGTGTATTACTTTTAGTTGTTATTAGATGTTAAAAAGACATGCATTTTCCTCTTAACCACACAAACAAGAAAGTATTGAAAAGCTAGCCAATGCCGCACATTGGCTAGAGACTTGGAGAGAGATGCCTAGAAACACTCACGTCACATGTGAATTAGGTTGCTAGTTGCACTTGATCAATAATAGTTTCCTTTATCATAAACCTTAGTAGTTAGTTTGTGCCTATAATCGTTAATCATTTAGGTACATAGTAGAAATCATTTTCTCGCAAATCAATCTTTTTCATCCGTTTGTCTGAGTGCAGTGTAATTTAAAATACAGGGAAAAAATGTCAGCAAAAATTAAGAAAATCTGATTAATTTCTTTGTATTCTACGCCATTTGCGGCGTGGCTAAAAATGTACATCAACATCCTTTGTGTCACAACGTCATTTAACAACTTTCAGCAACAAATGATCTACTTTTTAGCGACTTTACCTAAAAATTCATTTGCAACAAGAGCTTGAGGGCTGGTTGCATACGACGCTGCGGCCGGAAGAGACGCGGTAAAAGGTTGAGTCGAAGCGGGAAGAGAGTGAGGCTTTGCTGCGGTGAGATCAGGGGCATGGTCCAGGCTCGTTGGAAGCCTGCCGCTGTGACCCAGTGCTTAAGGAGAGCTGGGTCTTGTGCGCCGCGGGGCAATGGTGGTGTCGAGTGAGGCGAGTTTGGGGCCTTGCGAACTTTGTTCGAAATATTGGTCACCCAGCTGTTGTGGATTTAGGAGTGAGGTTTGGCTGATTACTGGGAGACGAATAACTAATAAAAGCTTTGTTTACCCTTCGCGAGGACGGAGCGTCGGAATTAATCAGAGTTTGCCTCTGGCTTAAATACGGTCAACTTTCTGATTGGTGGAATTGTAGGCACAGCCGTAGGATAAGAGGATGCTGGGGAAAAATTGGAAGTGACGCTGGTAGAGGCAAGGTTAAGCCTCGGAGTCAGGGAGAGTGTGTGGCTAGTCGAGCAAAGCAGCAGCCGTGCTGGAGAGTGGCACATGGCGACGGTGTCTGGCAGAGAAGGAGCGATCCTGGGACCGGCAGATTGGCAGGAGAAATGAAAAATTCCCAGTATAGACCTCGTCGTCTAAATGGGAGAAGCTGAGTCTGACATATAATGGCAGAAGGTGCAAACCGAATGCTGATAAATCGTCAGTGGATAGGGGTAAGTCAGCTGTATTTATACTATGGTGTTGATTAACTTGATTGTGCTCCACCGGTATTGATTATTAGGCTAAGTATCTGACGAGCTCCTCCCGAATCTTATTAATAAAACATCATTTTATTTCAGTATTTACTCTCCTTTAATTCAGTTAACAAAACTTTTATTTATTTATTTTTTTTTTATTCTATTACGTGTACCTACTGTGATGTCACAGTAATTTTACAGTATAATGCCTGTATATTACTGTTCTATTGTTTGTTTTGCAAACCAAAAATTGGGTTAGTCCAAATTTGACCCAAAGTTGGGATGAAATAACCCAGCATTTTTAAACTCTATACTGCAAAATCCTGAAGGATCCACACTACAAAGAGTAAACGTGTTGCAGTTAATTACAACATTAATTGATTAAGTGCTGATTGAACATTAGTGATGAACAGCTGCTGTTAACAAGCAGAATCACTGAAGGGAAGAGAAACAGAGAGAGAGAGAGAGAGAGAGAGAGAGAGAGAGAGAGAGAGAGAGAGAGAGAGAGAAACACAATTACAGCTACAATTGACTCCAACCACAGCCCCAGTGAAAGTGAAAGTGAAAGTAAAAGAGAAAGTCGTGTAGACAAGTAAATCTCTCAACAGCCAGCAGAGCAGGGGTTTTCTCTCTCTCTCTTTCCTTCAGTAATTCTGCATGTTAACAGAAGGTGTTCATCTGTGTCTGAATTCACTTTTAAAACATTTTAGTATCATGCTTGCAACATGCTAAACATGCTAATTTCATGTTATCAACATGTTACTTGTGCTAACATGTTGCTAGCATAATGTTGACACAATTACCATGTTGTTAACATGATGATAACACGATTAAGGCTAGTATTAGTAGTGCAGAGTATCGACTCTGAACACTGATAATTTACAATATATTGCAGTAGGTAACTTTCTTGAAAACAACAAATATTACCCAGAATGCATTTTGAATGGTAAATTAAAGTTTCAGTGGAAAACAATGTGTTAATTTTAGAGTTTGTCTTTTTTTTCACAGCAAAGTTTCACAATGTAAGAAGCAGCCAAGAGCCCCAAAAAGGCCAAAGCAGCCAAACCCCAAAAAAAGGCAGAAACTAAAGCAAAAGACAGCAGCCAAAAAGTAATAAACAGAGACTTTTTTTCCTTCTGTTTCATAAAAACAGCTCTTTTAGGAGACACCAATTCATAAAAAAGAGTGATATTATATCATCTGTCATCAGTGCCATCGTGTCTTCACTGCTGTGGCAGCAAACTTAAACTTTTCTGTGTAGATTTTTACTATGAAGACCTTCTGCTTCAAGTACGACTTGTTGAACTTTTAATCACACATTTGCTTAAAGTGAAACAATAAAGCAATGTTGGGGAGACTTTATAAGGCATGTATATGAAGTCTATTGCTGGATCTACTGTTGTGTGGTAATCATTCCCAGGTTTCTCTCAGGACACAGGATCCAGACCAATAGCTGAATTGAGGTTGTTTAATCAAAAGTTTGCAAGCAAGGGCATCCAGTCTTTCGTTGCTTGATCAGCACAAGAGTAGCCTAAATGTTTATATGTGTGTGGTTCTTAAACGAAACAAACAGGCTATGTGTGAAATGAGTAACCACATTCATTCCAATTACTGAACAGTAGATAAACAAACAGTAACAGATGCAGTTAACCATCGCTTACACGTGTACAGAAACGTGACTGAATATAACGCACATCACAGACAGAGAATATTACTGATTAAACAATCCAAAGTAACCAACTATCCAATCCACAACATCTACGCTAGATAAGCAAAACATGAATATACACTGCGTGCACAGACAATTAATGAGGGGAAGTTGTGAAACGAATCTAGCAGACCATTAGCGATAGACAAAATAGCACACAAACGCGACCATTAAATAGCAAATGAAGATAGAAAAACTTACTATTTGGCATTGACGCACACAATATGACTATAATAACTGTCCGAGCAGCCCCACATACTGCAGTTCCCTCTCTTTCTTGAGCGACTCTGCTGCTCATAACGGAGCGCTGCTCGTTCATCATTGCGAGCGCTCAGATTGTGTTGGAGCGCATCGATCCGCGCCAGAGCTGCGCAAATGTGATCATTCAGTCATCTGAATAAAACTATAAAATGGTTTGACCCTTTATTGTTTTTCACATTATTTGCATTTGCAAAGTGCATGAAAACCTCTTCCTATTCATCTTTACATGCTTATAACAACTCTGCAAAAGAGCAAATCAAATCAAAGGAAGAAAGAAAAAATAAAAATTATATAAAAGAAACAACAGTCAGCTAATGAATACTTGTATTGGCTTTTATGAGAGAAAACTGATTTGAAAAAAAAAAAAAAACAATATTCTTGACTTTTTGATAATGCTGTTATTGTTTCATACTGACACATTATGTCAATTTTCTATAATTGTTAATTCATGATTTGTATGTTCACAGCAAGAAATGGGGGAATGAAAATGGTCTTGTAAAAATTACTGCACAACAACACAGTAGACGGCGATATAAACACAGGCTCTTTGGGCTGAAAGCAGAAGCAGCAGAAGAATCCAATTGAAATACAGCTGCTGTGTGAACGTGATCTGTATGTTTGGTGCTGTGGATGTAACTGCTTCTACCACTGACAAATCTCATCTAAAGCACATTACAATAGTTTCATTATTTACAGATCAGGGCCCGTATTCACAAAACATCTAAAAGGCTAAAAGCAGCTCATAACTCACCAATTTAGGATAAAATCTTTAAAATAATGAGTGTTTCAGTCCTAAATTTAGGACCCCTACATTTTTGCTCTAAGAGTATTTCACAAAGTGTTTTAGCACTAAAACTAGCTCTTAAATCTGTGAAAGGATAGACGTAGTGAAGAGGACTCCTAAGTCACTAAGACCAAACCACAAACTATCTTAAAAAGGCTGTGTTATTATACCATGCTCTCTATGTTTCATGCTCTCTGCAATCCCTTCTCTCTTCTCACTCCTTTTCTTCTGTCTAGCTCCCTCCTCCCTTCTGTGTTCTCTCTCTCTACTCTCGGTAGTCTTACCTCTCTCAATCTTAATGTCTTTACACATGCGCGCACATGTATATTTCCTCTGGAGTTCAGATGTTCAGAGGAGGACGGGGGCTATAGGCCTGAAGGTTATTGAGTTTAGACTGACCGAACTGTACAGTTCAGTTGAGAAAAGGTATCCCTTGGCCAAGTGTACGCCTAATATGTCCAGAACTTCCTGGCCATACTTCCATTTTATATAACGTATATTTCTTGGCTTATGTACCACACATATGTTATCCATATCTCACTGGATAAATCACTGCACCACTGCTTACGATGTGACTATATAATGTTAGGATGTAATAATATACTTTGAAGAAGTATGTGAACAGACAATTGGTTTCATGTTCATAATTCTTTCCATGGGCCCATGCAAGGACAAAAGATAAAAACTGAAATATATAATTTGACAGGCTGTTACTGGCAATCTGCCTCGGAACGTAAACATTTTAGAAACATTTGATGATAATGTGCTTTTAAAAAGGTATTGCCTTGGTTTTAGAGTTTATCCCAACTGCAAAATTTCCTTTTATTATCTGCTTGTTTTCATTTACCAATTGGGCAAGAAACAGCTGTTTCTGCATCCAGTTTTGTTTTCTTTTTTGTTTGCATGTCTTACTATCAGCCATGATTATTCTACTCTGTTAATCAAAAGACTGTTTATATATATATATATATATATATATATATATATATATATATATATATATATATATATATATATATATATATATATATATATATATATAGTACAGACCAAAAGTTTGGAAACATTAACTATTTTTAATGTTTTTGAAAGAAGTCTCTTCTGCTCATTAAGTATGCATTTACTTGATCAGAAATACAGAAAAAAAACAGTAATACTGTGACATATTATTGCAACTTAAAATAAGAGTTTTCTGTTTTAATATGCTTTAAAATATAATTTATTTCTGTGATCAAAGCTGAATTTTCAGCATCATTACTCCAGCCTTCAGTGTCACATGTAACATCCAGTCTATCACATGATCATTTAGAAATCATTCTAATATTCTGATTTATTATGAGTGTTGGAAACAGTTCTGCTGTCTAATATATTTGATGAATAAAAGGTTAAAAAGAACTGCATTTATTCAAAATAAAACAAATTTCTAATAATATATATTCTAATAATATATTTTCTTTACTATCACTTTTTATCAATTTAACACATCCTTGCTGAATAAAGTATTGATTTTATTTAAAAAAAGAAAGAAAAAAAAATTACTGACCCCAAATTACTGACCAGTAGTGTATATTGTTATTACAAAAATATTTATATTTTAAAAAAAACATAGCTTCTTTTTTTTTTTTTTTATTCATCAAAGTATCCTAAAAAAGTATCAAATGTTCTGAAAAAATATTAAGCAGCAGAACTGTTTCCAACTTTGATAATGAATCATCATATTAGAATGATTTCTAAAGGATCATGTGATAATGAGCCTAAAAATTCAGCTTTGCATCACAGAAATAAATGATAATTTAAAGTATAATAAATTTAAAAACAATTATTTTAAATTGTAATAATATATCAATATTACATTTTTTTTCTGTATTTTTGATCAAATAAATGCAGGGCTTGATGAGCAGAAGTAAGTTCTTTTAAAAACATTAAAAATAGTAATGTTTCCAAACTTTTGGTCTGTACTGTATATATATTATGAGAAGCATACAGGCTGACAATTACCTGAACATATACACACACACATACATATATATATATATATATATATTCTATTGTTTAATTAGTGACACTTATCCTGCATTTTAAAGTCTTTATTTGAATGTGGCAATTAACATTTTTATTTTTAAACCTTTATTTGAACAGGGCAACATAACATTGCACTCTGCAGTATTTCTATGAATAAATCTCTGACAGAGAGCATCAGCCAATCACTGTGTGCATAGTTAGTACGCATGCTGACTTCATCCATAGCAAGGAGGTCCAGGGTTGGGCAAAGATACATCAAAATGTATTTTAAAATAAAATACCAAATACCTTCATTTTAAGTGTATCAAAATAAATTACAAAATATAGCAGCCACACCATAAACTACTGTATTTTTGTATTTTAAAAATACTAAAAAATACTTTTACAAGGGAGCATGAAATTTCTTTGCAAACCTTCCATCAATTGGCCTGTTTGATCTATCCCTTCACCATTACACTGACTCAGTTGATTAAGTAAACAATGTTTGATTGCAACAGCTTTTCTCTGCTCGAGTCATGCAATAAATCTGACATATGCAACCAGTTAACAGATCAAATATTCACATATCCCTGTGATCTACCAGATGAAGGTTAGCTTTAAAGTAACCAACAGTTTAATGTTTAACAGTTTGTGAATGACTAATAATTGTATCCTAGTTACTTGGTGTTAGGTAACGAAGGGCCTACTTTGCATCAGCAACACTGATTTAATGACAAACAAGTCATTCATAAGAAGACAATTGATGGCATCTGAATTCATAGCAACAAGTTTCTAACTAATTAATCATTTGAATGTTAATCATAAATATTATAATATATTATGTGTCAGGTATGCAACGGTATGCAAAATCATCATCCTACTAAACAGCTACTTCAATAGGCTACAATATTCAGCAATCAAACATTTATTTATCAGTCACTGGACACCTGTTTGGAAGTTGAAAACATTTTAGCTTTTCAACAATTATTAAATGATCAATATGTTTTGTTTTTAAAATGGAGCCAGAAGCGTAATCATAACGTAGCAACAGAACTTGTCAAGGAGTATTAACCCAACTCCAACCACTGAATCTATTGAGAGCCATAGAAGTATAGAGAACACATACACATTAATAGTAAGAACATTTACTTATAATCCAAGAAAGGAAATACTACAGAGCAGGTATTCCAAAACATTTGAAACGTTCTAAAAGAAACCGTCAAACTTATGTGTGAATGTGTGTGAGAAAGTAATTTTGTGTGTGTGTGTGTGTGTGTACTGAATGAGTGTGTGTAGCCTGTAGACTACATTGCAGTGGTCTCTTTAGCTACTGATGCCTTTAAGCACAAGTTTCTCAGAGCGGCTCAGTAAATGTTGCTGCTCCACGCAAGTTTAGACCATTATACCAATATCGTGGCATTAAAATGTAATGTTGTACAACACTGAAATACTTTATTTATTTATTTTTTTGTGTACAACCGATGAACGTAACATATGCTGAAAGTAGCAAGCTAACGTTAATTGTGGGGCTGCTGCTTGGTATAATAGTTTTCAAGAACATTATGTAAATTGGTAAACTATTTAGCTTAGGCTACTAAAACGAACACCAAAACTTAACATGAACTGTTAAAAATTATAGCAATTTATCCAAAAATAAATAAAGAAATAAAGAAAATAAATTGATGGAAAGCTGGCAGCCTGCACGTTTCTTACCTTGACCACCTTCTTCTATATGCATCAATTTTCTGTTCTGATCTCAACCAGTTTGGGCAAACTAACCAATCAGAGGCCGCATTTTTATGATGTCATCATGTAGACTTCTTACAAAGTATTTTACAGTATTTTAAAACTACAAAAATACAAAACACTGAAGTATTTTGATACAAAATACGAAGGCATTTTCATCAACCCTATCAAATACAAATTACAAAATAATATTTTGTATTTGAAATACATGCATCATAAATACTGCTCATCCCTGACGAGGTCAACCCCCGCCCTTTCTCTTAGCTTAAGACTTCTCTCTATTCCTTAGTAAAAGTTTGTCTCAGCAGCTTTGTGAATAGGTTTTAAGAGAAAACTCTTAGCTAAAGACATTTACTGCTATTTAGGATAATTATTTGTGTTAATATAAATTTTTTTGTGAATAGCCTACAAGCAGACACTGGGACAGTGTTTGATGTGTTTTGTATAAATCATTTAATCTAAAAATTAGCATTATATAAAGATAGAGTATTTGTTCTGTGATAAACAAAAAGTAATTCATATTGTTAGTAGAAGTATTTAAATATAAAAGTTTCTCAGTCATAATCAGAAGAGTTGTTGGTGGAGGTCTGCTTTCTTCAAATGTCATAATGAACCTGCTGCTCCTCACATTCAATACAGTTTTAATCAGATATTAATTAAAGTTTAATCAGTTTTTACTGACAATCAAGGTCAACATTTCTCATTCATGGGCCTGTTAGAAAACTGCTTTAAAATGTATTTATTTTTATTAAACACTTTCAATAGATTACAATGAATTTGAATGATGAAATGCCTTCAAAAGAGTTCATTACAGGTTCATCATTCGATTGTGGCTGACACTATGACATTATTTTTGGATTGCATAAACAATATATATTTATTATGCTCTCTGGAATACACCCATATTAATTTTATTCATTCATACAGAACATGATACAGAATAAAAATATATGCATGTTGGCTAATTACTCAAACAAGTAATCTAGAGCAGACAACAAAGCATCAAGCTTTCACTATAAGAACAGACAAAAATCACACGATAAAGCTGCTGAACCTTTTTAAGGTTCTTAAAAAATCTAATTTAAAGCATATAAAATCAGAACAGACTTTAAAGACAAGTAAATGTATATATAAAATATGTTGATAGCAATAATATGTAGATGAGTTACCGCATACTAGCTTTGGTCTTCTGCAGACACATTTAACATTTAAGACTCATTTAGGGCTCAGAATGCAGGAAGGTCCCAGTTTGAGTCCCGGCTGAGCTAGGAGCCCTTTCAGTGTGGAGTTTGCATGTTCTCCATGTGTTGTTGTGGGTTTACAATCTAAACATATGCATGAGAGCTGAACTGGAGACAGTAAATTGTGTGTAGGTATGAGTGAACCATCCATCCAGGGGTTTTCCATGCCTTCAGCTCAAGACGCCGGGGTTGAATCCAGCATAATGTGACCCTACAGAGGACAAGATGATTGGTGGATGGATGGATGGATGGAGGGAATATCAGGTTAAGTTTCTTCCTCTGTTACAGCGTACTGGCTTTGGTCTTCAGTAGATGGAACTGTGAAATACGCACACAAAACATTTATTTCCAAAATGTAATTTAGTTTCCACTGCAGTTATTGTTTCAATTAATGATCAGATCATATGTTGAAAATACGGTATGTCTGTCAAAGAGGGAATGTGAATAATTTGAGAGACGGATCAGACAGAAGTGTTACCTCTCGCTCTGTAGTATTTGAATAGCAGCACGACTGTCGCCAGCAGATACGGACAAGCTGCCAGAAGAAAACTGAGGATGTTGAAGACAGAAATCTGACCTGAACGTGACGCTGAAAAACAGAGACACAAGCACATTATTGAGCAACATTATGGCGCTCCTGAAGGCTTTCAGGAAGTTTCTCAGGGAACCCAATATTTTGTGCACAAATGCAAACGCATTGAAATATACTTTTTTTCCGCCCATCTCATTTTTATTCCAGCATCATTTTCCTTTAGCAGCTCTGTAATAAAGGAACAGTTCACCCAAAAATTAATATTCTGCCAAAAAATTACTCACCAAGATGTTGTTCTAAATCTGCATGATTTTCTTCCTTCTCTGTGGAACAGAAAAGAAGATGTTTTGAAGCCTTTTAATTAATTTATTTATAACCTCTTAACTGTCACCCCACCCTTTTGAACATAGACGTGAAAGTACACTATTCAAACTTAAATTGTTATAATTCATAGACGCTTTTGAATACAGACCAAAGGTTGGTCTCTTTTTAAAGAAGACAATCTGCAGATTATTACAGAAGTGAAATCATTTCAAAAATGAAAGCATAAAAAGTTATAGAAGTTTAAATTTACTGTAAAGAAAATGTACTGTACTATTTTTATTATATTTTATATAAAATAAATATTTAATAAAATATTTTTTAATCCAAAATTGCTATAAAATTAAAGCCATATGTCTAAATAAGTTGTGTTCCAAATTTTAAGTTGATATTAAAAAAAATGTAGGCTCCTATGCAATTTTGTTTAGGCGTTATACCACAAACACCCACCGGGTGCCATTCAAACGCCATTGAATTTTTTTAATGCATTTTTCTTTCACAAATGTATCAATTTCTCTCTCAATATTATGTCTATGATAAAATAACCACCAAATATGGACTCTTGAGACTCAGACCTTTCCAACGATATGTATTTTGTCAAGATTATGAAAAGTTTTGGTTCTAAAAGAGTGAACTGGCAAATTACAGACCCATTTCAAATCTTCCATTTATGTCTAAAATTTTAGAAAAAGTTGTGTCTGCTCAATTGTGCTCCTACCTGCAAAAAAATGATCTCTATGAAGAATTTCAGTCAGGTTTCAGGCCCCATCATAGCACAGAAAACTGCACTTGTTAAAATTACAAATGACTTGCTTCTTGCATCAGACCAAGGCTGCATCTCATTGCTAGTTTTACTTGAACTTAGTGCTCCGTTCGACACCATAGATCACGACATACTCATAGATAGATTACAAAACTATACAGGTATCCAAGGGCAGGCTTTAAGATGGTTTAGATCCTACCTGTCCGATCGCTACCACTTTGTTTATTTAAATGGGGGAGTCATCTCATTTATCACCAGTAAAATATGGAGTGCCACAAGGATCTGTCCTAGGTCCTCTGCTATTTTCAATATACATGTTACCCCTTGGTAATATCATTAAAAAATACGGGATTAGTTTCCACTGTTATGCTGATGATACTCAACTATATATCTCAACAAGACCAGGTGAAACTTCAAAATTATCTAAGCTAACAGAGTGTGTTAAAAATGTAAAAGATTGGATGACCAATAATTTTCTCCTATTAAATATAAATAAGACTTACTTATTGGACCAGAAAACATTACACAGAATCTCGTAGATTACAATTTGCAATTAGACGGATGTATTGTTACTTCCTCTACTGTCAAAAATCTGGGTGTTATATTGGACAGTAACTTGTCTTTTGAAAATCATATTTCCCGTGTTACAAAAACAGCATTCTTCCATCTTAGAAACACTGCCAAGCTACGAAACATGTTACCTGTTTCTGATGCAGAAAAGCTAGTTCATGCATTCATGACCTCTAGACTGGACTATTGTAATGTACTGCTACGTGGTTGTCCTGCATCCTCAATAAACAAGCTACAGGTAGTCCAAAATGCAGCGGCTGATCATATTACCCCAATTTTACAGTCTCTGCACTGGCTACCTATTAAGTTCCGTATCAGTTACAAAATATTATTACTTACAAGGCCCTTAATGGTTTAGCTCCTGCGTACCTAACTAGTCTTCTACCATTCTACCCTCATACCCTTCTACAATCCATCACGCTCCCTAAGGTCACAAAACACTGGACTTTTGATAGTACCTAGGATAGCAAAGTCCACTAAAGGAGGTAGAGCTTTTTCGCATTTGGCTCCCAAACTCTGGAATAGCCTTCCTGATAATGTTCAGGGTTCAGACAATCTTTCTCTTTTTAAATCTAGATTAAAAACACACCTCTTTGGCCAAGCATTCAAATAATGCATCTCATAATTCTGGACTGCAGTTATATCTGATCAAATGTGCATTATTATTCTTTAGCTTGGGTTAAACTAATTAATTGTACTTGGCTGGAACAGCAGCTACGCTAATTATGTCTCTATATGTTTCTCTGTTTCTGCTGGGATTTACATCCCGTGGTAACTAGGATTTACACAAGCTCCAGTCTGGATCCAGAACACCTGAGAAGAGATGATGCCAGCCCCTCAGAGGACCTCAGATGATGCTAACCCAGGCGACAACATACAGAACTACCACATTTTGCTATAAGTTTGATAGCATAATTGCTATTAATAGTGTTTATCGTCTGTTTGTTTACGTCTTTTATTGATTTTTCTGAACATTTCTGCCGTATCCACATAAACTGACAGTCATCACTGATAAGCTACTACTAAATATTGTAGAAACTTAATTTTCTGTAAAGTTGCTTTGCGATGATTTTTATCGTAAAAAGCGCTATACAAATAAACTTGAATTGAATTGAATTAAAAGACTGTAATATATTTGGAATATGAGACCTCCCACTAAGGGGGAGGAGCACGCTAAAAGATTTTAAAGTATGATTTCCATGGTAACGCAGTGTCCGATTTCAAAATGGTTTTCACAGGATGAATTTTGAGGTTTTAAGCTTTCAAATGATATAATTTATGAGGATTACTGAAACATGTGATAGGGAAAAAGGAAGCGAAGGAGATTTTTTGTGACAAAGGTCAGAACTCCTGTTATGATGTATAAGTTTTGAGGTGCACTCTTGTCATAAATTAATCTATTACTGTTCCTACATAATTTTTAACAACAAAAAGTGGTCAAATATCTATTAAGGAGTCTTAGACCTTTCCAACGATATATAGTTTGTCATGAGTAGATTATGATTTAATTGTAATATATTGAAGTAAATTTAGGCGTCCCGTATACAGGAAGGTGACAGTTAAGGGGGTCATATGATGCGATTAAAATTTTTCCTTTCTCTTTGGAGTGTTACAAGCTCTTGGTGCATGAAGAAGATCTGTAAAGTTGCAAAGACTAAAGTCTCAAATCCAAAGAGATTTTCTTTATAAAAGTTAAGACTTTTCCACGCCCTCCTAAAACAGCTTGTTCTAACACGCCCCCACATGCAGTGTTGGTAAGGTTACTTTGGAAATGTAATAGGTTACAGATTACAAGTTACCCTATTTAAAATGTAATAGTAGTGTAACTTTTTCAATTACTTTATTAAAGTAATGTAACTGATTACTTTTAATTACTTTTTGATTACTTTTCTAAATTTCTAATGAATGTTTATTTTCAACTGTTAATCATTTTCAACCATTAACACCATGCAGGGTTAACCTTACAGCAGTGCTCAACACTGTCGGATTTTCAAAATCCTTCATTACTTGAATTAAGATGATCAAATTTGAACACATCCACCACAAAATCAGACTTTAGTACTGCCTTTTACTTTGAGATTGATCTGAAGTTAATTTAAATTAAATTAATTTAATTTAATCTGAAGTTCAATGCAGATTTAAAATCATATTAAATTGTTTACTGATACTGTTTTTGAAACTAAGTCTTTAAATAACTACAGGAAACTGCATCTAACAATGGTTTGGAAAAAATAGTTAATTAAAAATAAATAAATAAAAGCATATACAGCAACTCAAATACGCTTATCTAATAAGCATACGGTCTATTCTGTGTACTAAACTCCCGAAACATTGGTGTCTTTTTGAGACATTTGTGTCTCTTTGTATATGATATGACGATAGTTTTCTCAAAACAAGTAAAATGCTCATGAAGTGACTCAGAGCAGTTCTAGAGATTATGTTTATGTGTTCATGTACTCATATATTGAGGTGGCAGGAGTCCTGACATTTTATCCTACCCATTAGATTTTCCTACCAGGGTTTATTACGCATGCTCATATCAATATTGTGTCCTTCTTCTCATGCTGAACAACAATATTTAATGTATCTGCATTACTGTAAGGGTAGGTTTAGGGTTGGGGTAGGTGTAGACTTTCATAAAACACAATCTTGTAGGTAGAAAAAAAATATTTATTGCTGGTTTCCTGTAGCTTTAGGCTTATCCCTTCTAGCTACAGTACAACTGCGAATATAACACATTGCATTACTGTAAGGATAGGTTTAGAGTTGTGGTAGGTGTAGACGTTAATAAACCATGACTTTACAGGTAGCATTTTTCGCTGTCAAATTGTACTACACTGTAAAAAATGACTGTGATTTTAACGGTAAAAAACTGTGAAAATATTACAGTACAAACCTGTTAAATGGTTAAAATGGGTAAACTGACTTTCCCAGAATTATCTGCATTGCATTTCAAATTTAGTTTGATTTTGATGTTTTTACTTTGAAATAATTGTTTCTTCTTAGTTTTTTCTTATCTGTTATGTTTATTAGGGTTGTATGTTACATATAATGTTGTTAAATTAATGTTTATTGCATATTTCAGTTTAATGTGTCTCACCATGATGGTGTTTAGTGCTTGTGTGAATGACACTGTGCACCTTCTATATATGTTTTTATAATCTGTTTGTGATGGGCTTTGGTTCATCACGTGACTTAATCATCACCACTTGCATTTGGTGGTTATCAGTGTATTTTTTAGTTACAAAATGGTTTTGTGTTTTTCAGTGTGTTTGTTTTTTATATTTTGTATTTTTAATGTTAAATTTAAGTTAAAATCGTAAAACCTAAAATGTTGTTAACCGTATTTTTTACAGTAGAATTCCGGTAACCACAGCTGCCGTTTTTTTAACATAAATTTTATTTTTTTACCCACTGTTTTAATGTGAGGTAGCAAAATCTGACAGGGTAGCAAAACACTGCTAGCTTCAGTAGGCCTATGAAACCGCGTGTCTGCACCATTAATTTTCACGAGGGGCAGACTGGGGAAAAAAAATTCATATCAGGAAATCTCAAACTCACACAAACAAATTCTGAAACATGGACAACCCATTTTTTTTTTTTTTTTTTTTTACATTTTTTGTATGTACCTGACATAAAGGTTTAAATCTTTAGGTTGGGGATATGCAAAATAATTAAAAGTTCTCTCCTGAACTGCACCTTCACTTCCATTTTTCTTTTCAGTCTCTTTATTTTGCCCTGATATTTCTCTCATGACTTAAAACTCAATATTTAACTATACTTTCTAAATTGCCTGCTTGTCAAAATTAGTACATCACTATCTTTATAGAAAAATCCTAATACTGAACATGAGTCATGTTTTTCCCTTACAAAAATGAACCATGCATTTATTATAGTAAAAGTACAGTAACCATGTTCTTTTTTTTTTTTTTTTTTTTTTGGCAAATGGATTACCATTTGTATTTATTTTTAAATAAATTAATTTGTAAATTAATTTTTAATTTGTGGTTACCATAGTTTAACAATAGTAACCATTGTCTTTGGATTTATAGTAAAATCATCGGGATTGTGTTGTCTGCCCTAGCTCCCCTTAAACCTATTATAAAATATTATTTTTTTCTACTAAGTTACTACTGTAACATTACAATAGATAATAATGATGTCCTTTAAACAGTATTTTGAGTGATGGTGAGCAATGGGCTGCTGCTGTTTAGCTAAGTAAACAAAGACAAAACTACAATAGCATATTTACGGATGAAACTGACCTGCACTTGAAACCTTGAACAGTAGTTTTGCTTCTCTGCTCCACCTGTGCACTTCCACAGTCCACTCTTTCTCTCTCTCGCATTGATTACTCTGATCCTAACCATTTGGCGGAGGCGTGGAGAGTGCGCAAGCTGAAGCAGAGCAGTCACGACTAACCGATTCATGATTTATTAGAGATTTAATTATCGAATGGCGAATTTGGAAATAATCGCTTTATTACATTCGGCAGGCAATTATATAATAATAATATTAAAATAGCGGGCCAAATCGGCTGTAATTGCTTTGTTAATTTTGGCGGTTAACTATATGGTAATTATGTTAATGTTTTGGGCAGAATTGGAGATTTATATATTGTCTTTTTGCGGCTTAATATTCACAGACACTAGTCCATATCGCGTTTTGATTCAAGTGTACTGACCTAATTTTGATTTATTCCTCCAAAATGTGGCATATTCCATCCGCGTTTGGCTATAGGAAGTTCGTCTATTTTTTATTCTGTGTTTCGGGATAGATGAAAGTGATGTGGATGTCAGAACAGTCAGTGCAATTTGGGAAAGAAATCAATTAAATCTGTATGTGGATGTGTGTAAATATTCAAATGTAATCCCTTTTGTAATCGTTAACATTTTCTTAAGTAACTAATTTAATTACACATTTTTTCTTAGTAACTGTAACTGATTACAGTTACATTTATTTTGTAATTAAATTACATAACGCCGTTACATGTAACTAGTTACTCCCCAACACTGCCCACATGTGTATGTCACGATGTGGGAAGATTTGCATAACACCGCTCAAATGTTCACGCAAAGAAAGAAGGTGTAACTTTTATTCTCTCTGATGCCACCATGTTGTGGAGACGATGTGTGTTTTGTTGTGACAGTGAAGCTTCTTTGTTTGGTCTTCCAAAAGAGGACACAACTGGAAATCAGTGGTTAAGTTATATTTACAACACTGTTCCAGAACATTTCAACCCAAATATTCAGATGTGTGCAGTGCATTTTACGGAGGACGAGGAATGTTTCCTGAACCAGTAGCCTACAATACATTACTGTGCAAAAAGGCTGTTTTTATAAAGTGGGGCAATTCCAACTTTGCAAGGACAGTCTGGCGCTTCTGACTCACAGCCTGTAAGTACGTTTACATATTTAAAGGGTACATAACATACACAGTTTCACCTAATCTCATGTTAATCTTGCTACCTATAGCAGTGGTTCTCAACCTTCTTTTCCACCGGGCCGCACTATGGTCCAAGTGCAAGTCTCGCGGGCCGCACGCATATCATTTACATATTACATCACCAATACAAACCAACATGATTTATAATATTATAGCCTAAATATTATATTTAATCGATTACATTCATTGAAATAAATTAATAATTCTACTCCCCATAAATAAAACACCTGATGCTGTCGGGAGCTGACCAATTTTGTGTGAAATTCGGCTCGAAAGGAGTAACAGCACAATGAAGTTGCGATTGTAAGTTGCAGTCTGTAAGACGCGCACGGGAGCATGACTTGACGCGCGACATTGCAGAAAATGTGCGTTCAACAAATGTAGCCTATGTTGATCCAAATATAGAAAGCACTTTCGAATTTAATAATATGAGGTTCTCTCCAGAGATGTTTTGCCACATTTCTGCAATTAAGGATGATTGCTGCGTAGTATGGGTGTTTCTATTTGCCTGAACTTCTTCAAGTGAGTTACTGCGCAAACCGAAAATCCAGCACTCTCCTTCACTGCTGATACTGTGACTATTCTTGTTTGTATGTGTTCATTTGCTGGCATTTCCACATTTCTTTTACTCCCTTAAAAACAAATTTGTCCATTCTGATGCTCAATTTTAACGAACTAATGGCTGTTGATGACTATTTGAATTGAATTCTGCCAAAGTGCGCGCTTGTATGTGTTCATTAAATGCGGAACATTATGTGAGTAGGTCTGCTCATGTCTGAAAATAATATATGAAAAAACAAAAGAATATAAACATTAGGCTATAGCTTATATTTCTTTAGTACATTTTTAAATGAATGTAAAAACTAAAATGAATTGTAAAACTGAAAGTTATTTTTTTTTTAATTGTGTTCAGCATGGTGGGCCGCGTTTGAATTCGTGACGGGCCGCGGGTTGAGAACCACTGACCTATAGAGTAGTACTGCATCCTTCATATCTCCAAAAAGTCTTTAGTTTTATCATATTTATAAAAGAAAAATACAGCTTTCCGATTCTCTCCGGAAAAAGCAGAGCTCCTGGAGGCGCGCTGTGGGCGGAGCTATAATACTGATGTTTCGTGTTGTTTCCATTAACATATATTCACTTATGTGCTGATTTCCAACAAAAGACACAAATCTGATGCAGTTGTACTTACATGAATGGGGTCTTTTATCACTGGGACCGCTCCATGTTTTAATAGCAAACGATGTGCAAATCCAGCGTCGACCAGAGCCTTGTTTATAAAACATTCGTCACTGAAATGACGAGAACACACTTGCTACACTCCATTGCTGCCCCGGAAAGCTGAACATGGTAAACTTTCCCTCTCATCCAAAAACACACTTATTTGGAGACATTCTCGAACAAATCCTATGTATGGAAGCAGATCAGTCTCAAATATAATTCACGCAAAAAACACGATTCACACATGCGTAGACAATTTCACATGCATGAAACCTAATTCACGTACACACAAAAAAAATTCACGTGCGTGAAAAAAAATATATATTCACAAAAAAGCAATTCACATGCGCAAAAATAAAATTATATATTCATAAAATACATTTCACAAATGCAAAACACAATTCGTAGATATACAACTGTGCACAAAAACTTTGAATGTTTAAAATGTACGAGTGTCTGAATGTACGAATCGTCATTTACTACGAATCCACTCGGATTTTGTGTGTGTGTGTGTTTTTGAGACTTTCTTGGCAGAGCTCTCTTCCCACGTGGGTCTGTCGTACTCTTTAGCCAATCAGATGCGAGCTTACCATTCAACCAATCATATCATAAGCCACTGTGATTGCATTCAAGGAGCACGATTCTGCGCACCTTTTGCGCAATATGGATTAATTAGAACGGAAATTAAGCCTTTACATCAGTAATCCCATAGACAGTAAAAGAAATGGACACAGCGACCCAAATGGAACTCAATTGAGACAAGTGAAGCCCATTTTTAGCGATTTTTAGCACTTCCGTTTCTGACCCGCAAAACTAAGCTTGATGACGTCAGCAACCTGTCTGACAGATGTAAATCTTCTAGTAGCTGTGCGTGCAAATTGCCATCATTAATCTTGCGGCGACGGCGAGCTTGAGCGGGGAGTTCTTTGGCGTGAGTGAGCAGGAGTAAGTATTCTGATTAATTATTTTGTATATTATTTTAAAATGTAACGCCAGGGCTTCTGTGGGCTTCTCTCTTGACGTCTCCCCGATTGCCTGCGAGCTTCTGAATGCACTCTCTGTGGCTTATGATATGACTGGTTGAATGGTAAGCTCGCATCTGATTGGCTAAAGAGTACGACAGACCCACGTAGGAAGAGAGCTCTGCCAGGAAAGTCTCAAAAAACACACACACACAAATCCGAGTGGATTCGTAGTAAATGACGATTTGTACATTCAGACACTCGTACATTTTAAACATTCAAAGCGTTTTTGTGCACAGTTGTATATCTACGAATTGTGTTTTGCATTTGTGAAATGTATTTTATGAATATATACTTTTATTTTGTGCATGTGAATTGCTTTTTGTGAATTTTTTTTTTTTTTTCACGCACGTGAATTTTTTTTTGTGTGTACGTGAATTAGGTTTCATGCATGTGAAATTGTCTACGCATGTGTGAATCGTGTTTTTTGCGTGAATTATATTTGAGATTAATCTGCTTCCATACATATACCACAAATATGTATATTAAGATAGCTTGTTACAATACGATCATAATTTTCCCTTTGCGTTATATCTTGCAGCTTTAGTAATTGGTTTATTGTTGTTGACAGACATACTGTATGTACAGTGAGACAAAACGATGAGCGCATCTGCATCGAAGCTCTCAGAGCTGATAGTTTATATCTGCGTCCTTTTTGTGCAATACAGTACAGAATACATCCTGTAAGTATAATAATTATTACCACCTCTGCTATTACAACTGTACTAAGATCGATTCACAATCTATGAAGACGATTAGACAAAATAATAATAATAATAAAAAAAATAAACTAATTTAGAGTTTGTTTCTACCTTTCTGCTAGGTATCCAACTAATGCAGAGTATATTCAAGTTGCCAACACACTGGTTGTGAAGAACCCTTTCCAGAGAAATATAAAAGGAAATGAGTGTAAGTTACATTATTTTTAATCCATTGGTTTATCTCTATCAACATAATCACACACAATATTGTAGTAACAATATATTGTAATCTTTATTTGCTGGAAAATGACAATCAGTCAAATTTGTGTTTTTAGCACACCTGACACATCCCTAAACCGGAAATTTAAAGCAGAACATGCACCACTTGCAGGTTATTGTAACATATATAAGCACACTGCCATATGCATAATTTATTTTTGCACTGTTAATCAATTTTAATACATTTTCACTTAGTGCAGGTCAATGTAAGGAAGATACTGTACTACAGATATTTAAATCTTTTTTTTGTATCTACTCCACTTTTTCACTGCCTGACCATCATCTTAATGTTTATGAAGTTCAATGTTTTTATTATTTTTTATATCTAAAGCACCTTGTTCAGTAAGTATTCAGATGTGTCTCATATCTGTCAGGGTCTAAGCATGATCTGTTTCTGTTGTTCTGATGAAGGAAACTTGTGTTGGGGAGGATTCAGTGTCTGTTGAGGCTCATGTGAATGTGTTACAAAGTGAGTATCAGAAAACACCTCCAGACACCTGGACTGTCAAAGAGCACACGGGAGGAACATTCTCCTGGAGACGCTGAGAAAGCACGGAAGGAATGTCTGTGGAGGATGTACTCAAAAAACACCCATACTTAAGGACACCTGCTGGAGTGAGAGTAGTAAAATAAATCATTAACTGTAAAATATCTTGTTTCAAATCTTTTCATGTAATATTTTATTATTCTTTACCCTTTTAGCCCATCTGTTAAAAATTTAAAACAATAGTTTTAGAAAACAATGTAAGATTTATCAGTGTAAAGAAGAACATGAAATGCATCGTATATTGTGACCCTTATACATTATCTTCTGATTGTTTTTGCAGTTCTGCACTGTATGTAGCTACACTGTCTGAGCCAAAGAGGATGGAAAAGAATTTGATGAATTTGAAAAGCGTTTATTTATTTTGTATTATTATTATTTTTTATTTTTATTTTTTTTAATGTAGGGGGACCCTGCTACACCCTTTCCTACAATACAGCTGATGGATACTGACTGGAAAATGGCAATCATAGGAGGAGGGTTCAGTGTGGTGACAGAAGATGGAATAGGCGTGTGTCAGTGCACCAGCCTTGATGAAGCCTTCATAACAGCCTTCTGTGTGTATTCTGCTTTCAACATTGCATATCCGACACACCTGAGAAAGACACTGACTTTCCTTCAGAGGCACATTGTCAACACTAGAAGATGGACACAAGCACTGCCAGTAAGTTTCCTCTGAGTGATCATCCTTTTGTATTAGATCCTCATGCCTCAACTGTACCATTACACAAAGTGCACTCGAAGGACATTCACTCTTTTGAAGTTAATCCAACATGTTGAACCAAAAATTTGTTTAACCTATGGTATAGATGAGTGCCAGTCACCTTTTTTGTGATTCCATTCCTTTTAGAAAACATGCACAGGAAGCATATGTACTTTTGTGTTGTATTATAATATAATGGAGAAGGGTCTGGCTGCAGACTCTCAGACACTTGCGCTTCTGCTAGTGACAACACTTGCAGTCTTTTTTATTTCATATTTAGTTCTACTTATTGGTTACTTTTTGTTTGAATCTCTCAACATTTGTTTTTTTTCTTGTGTAGGTATCATTGACTGGAAGTCTGTCAGTCCAGATGTGAGGAGGACACACAGAGTGAGTTTGAGCTCAGCAGCTGTGATGGCTGTGGATGCATCTACAGAAACACCACTGGATACTGTAGCCATGGAAAGAAGGGGGTCTTCACAGCTTTCTATTCAGACAAAGAGTTTGCTGGATTCTGTTCTATGGACTGCTACTACAGAATGAATGAATGAGTGGTTTATCTATCTATCTATCTATCTATCTATCTATCTATCTATCTATCTATCTTTTTTTACTTGAATTGGCGACTGAAACTGAAAGCTAAATAAATGTTTTAGTGGATAAAGCTGTGTTTGTTTGCTTATGTCACTTAACATAAGGTTACTAAAGTCTTCTGACTAATTTTTAAATTTTATAATTTAGTGGTTTTGTCAACTATATATTTTTCTCTATCAGGCAAAACATAGTTTTCGAGGGTAACACTTTACAATAAGGTTTCATTTGTTGACACTGATGTATTAACTAACATTAACTATGAGCAATACAACTTTGTAAGTTAATAAAAATACATCTGTTCATTGTTTGTTCTTGTTAGTTCACTTCACAGTTAACATTAACTAATGTTAACAAATACAACTATTGACTTTAACTTAAGAACAGCTAGTGCGACTAACCGTGTTAAGAGACGTTTGTATTCTCAAAAAAATAATTGTAATTTGTTTTTGATTGTTTATAAATCAAGACCTAAACTTGCGGTGGTGATGACGTCAGTAACCCCTGCCATGCAGAAGTTTTGAAGGTACTTTCAAAAGTAATTTAAAATAATATTCATTAACGCCGTTTTTACCTTGGAAGAATTAAATTTGGTTTTATAGGATTATGTTGAATTTATGGCTTCCTTTTAATCTGCGATAAGGAGTATATGGCTCGCCAGCTTTTTTTTTTTTTTTTTAACAGCCATCTTTCGAAATACCTTTTGGCACGCCCCCTACCTTTCGTTTCACCAAAGAGAAACCTTTTGGCACGCCCCCCACCTTTCGGCACGCCCATTGCTCCAGGCTGCAGTTACCCCTACTTGTTGATGAGCGTGGTCTCACTCTCCTTTGGTCGACGTGTGCGCGGGTGCACTTTTCCAAGAGAAATGCTCATATAAGGAGTTCCACCACTGTCTACATCATTAGATCCACGATCGAAACCAGCCGAAACTTGTGCCAACCCGGAAGTAAGATTTTCGGCACAGAAATTCTCTGTCTCTCGTCCAAATTATTTTTTTAAAACTTTGGCCATGTTTAGCATGAGAATCCATCTCTTTAACACTGTGAACAACTCTGAATACATGAAACACCATTGTAGCCCCGTTTAAAGTATTTGCCACTGATGATTCATAAGTGAGTTTTGAGCAGTGTAGAGTAGTGCTTGTTTGTCATTTCTCCGATCACAAATGCAGACATAGTTTTATGTTTACACAGCACAATACGCAACGCATAAAAAAGACAGTATAATTATAATCAGTAATTATGTCCCCACTGGATGCAACAAATGCCTTGTTTGCAGAGCTCCTGATGCCTTTAGGAGCTTTGTAATAAAGGAATAGTTCACCCAAAAATTTATATTCTGCCAAAAAAATTACTCACCCCCATGTTGTTCTAAATCTGCATGATTTTCTTTCTTCTCTGTGGAACAGAAAAGAAGATGTTTTGAAGCCTTTTAATTAATTTATTTTAATGTTTAATCTTCCTCACACCATATATGACCACAATCAGATTCATTCGTGTTGATTTCAAATACATAAACAAATAAATAAATAATTTATGGACAGTCAGACCTCGGCAGGAAAGTCAATAACATGTTTGATCTGATTCTATTCTAATGCTGCAGTTAAAACACTCTTCATTTCATTGAAATGTAAGATGGTTGTTTATGAGGTGTTGATGATTTCACTATATTTCAGTGTATTTTGTTTGCCATTTGATAGGTATAATTTTATTAATGTGAATTGTGTGAAATAATACACACAGCTGTCAATAATTATTTGTGCTTAACCAGAAATAGGAGCCAGAGATATAGTAATCATGTGGTCTATCTGAACAAATGAATAAAATGGAATCAGCTGACAGTGACTGAACTCCACAGACTCTCACCTCTGACTGAGATCCAGCTGTGCAGTGACTGTCCTCTCTCTGTTTTACAGTAGTAGAAACCCTCGTGTGACTTTGAGACAGTCGTGATGTTCATCTCTCCTGTCGTCTGATTCTGGACGAGTGATCCGTCTTTATAGAAATCAGCTCTGAGGATCGGGGAGTTTGTAGATCGATGTAAACAGTGTAGAGTCAGAGTATGTCCCTCAATCACAGGATCAACAGAACTCTCCAGAATCACATCACCATCTACACAACACAAGAGATACATGCATGTAGGAAGATGATGCTGATACATATTGCACAGTCATAGAAACAATACATCATTTATAATAATTAGTTAACCATATATACTTAGTTTTCATTGATGCATTCATTTGATCAATCGTTTGATCAAATGGGCCAAAACGGAGAGAAAAAGATGCATTTTCAAACAAAAACGTATTAGTGTGGACATGGCCTGAAATGCGTCAATTTTTTACAAAGCTCATTGTTCTGAAAAGCGAGGGGTGCTCTGATTGGCCAGCTATCTAGTGCGTCACAGTCCTGCAAAGATGAAAGCAAACTTACTTGCGATCGTGAGTTGCGTTATAGATCAGACGTACAATCGGGAGTGTGTGCGACCTGGGCGTGTCAGTGAATGGTGAGTTCTTTTCGTAAATAAAATATATAAAATTTCATGTCAGAAAAACTGCATGAAAACGTTTCATGTCTGTTCCATGTGTATAATCTGCAGTGAGCTTTTTTGAGGCTTTACGTATGCGCAGAAAGCGAATTTAACTTTTTCTGATGTTTCTGTGTGGATGAGACACTTTTGGAAAACGCTTGAAAATGCTAGTGTGGACGGAGAGCGTTTTAAAACGAAAACGCTGTTTTCAAATGTATCCGGATTAATGTAGACGTAGCCTCAGAAAGGCGGGGCATAGAGGAGCAACAATACTGTACATTATGTGGAAAATAATGTTTTTTTTTTTTTTTTTACCTTAAACTGCATAAACACGTTGCATTATACCAAATACACAAAATAGTGTTCTTTTAAGCAACATCATATGACCCCTTTAAGTTTAATTTTATGATTTTGTGGTATCAAGGGATATTTGTCTTCATGAGTAAGAGAACATCTCAATTTTAAAGTTTTTAATGTCACAGGACAGTGTTGTGAAGCTGTAATTTTCCATTGCTATTGCTTGTTTGTGCTTGTCAAAGTCTGAGCACTGAAACATAAATACAACTAACATTAACCAATAAATTCTGCTCATGTTTTATCATCATTATTCGTCTCTTTCTTCTGCTCTTCTGTGGCTTTCTCTGTCAACTTCTTGGCTGATAGAAGACTGTTATTACAGTTTTGGGAACCAGGCAGGACTTGCTGTTAATGGATTTGGGATGTCAGACAAAACTCTGCAGACTAGGTTTTGGGAGGATCAGGCATCCGGGATCGGATCAGAAAATTGTTATGTGAAGACTTGATCAAACACGACTCACCATGAACAGAGATTTTGAGACGATGACTTTTCTCTCCAGATTCAGACTGACACCAGTAAACTCCAGAGTCAGATGTGTTGAGGGAGTCGATTCGACATCTAGATCCTGATAGTTTTGAACAATTTTCTGTGTTTCTGTCTGTGTATCTTCTCACTGTCCATCCAGTAGAGTTCCTCTGATCCTCACAGCTCAGAGAGAGAGAGTCAGATGAGAAGTGTTGACTTCTGCTGGGACGGACCACCAGAGACACTGAAGGAGAAACACCTGAGACAGAGATAAAACCCAGTTAAACATGCAGTTCCTGTCATTTGGCATCACTATGACACTTACAAGTACATTTGAATGTGATTATTATGCTTTGATTGAGACATGATTAATAGGTAAAAAGTAAAGGTAAAGGTAATTTCCATCAAAATCTATTGACAGATTGGTGGTGCTGTCAAGTCATGCTGTCATGAAGAAATAAATGTTCAACTAATACTTTTGGTGTTACAGCAATAGTGATCAATAATGTAATAGTGATTTTTGTCCTTTTTGACACAGCCCCTGATCCTCATTCACTCTCATTGTATTGAAAAAGCAGGCAGGATATTCAGCTGCAATAACGCCATTTGTGTTACAGGGAAGAAAGTCAAACAGGTTTGTAACAATCTAAGTGTTTGTAAATTGATCCTTTTTATGATTGAGAAATGGTTTAAGTATCAACCATTAAAAACTCATTTTGGTTGATCTTTAATCTGATTGTCTTTTACATCTCTGCTACTTGGTGGGAAAATAGAATTTATGGAAAGTTAATCTGTCTATTGATATTTTCTTTTTTATCTATATTTTATTACTATATTGTTATTATTATCATTTGTTTAATTTATTCTTTATTTTCTTTATTATAAGTGTTTTATTACCTTATTTTTTTTTTATTTTTTATCTATGTTTTTTTTTTATGGTGTTGTTGTTTGTTTAATTTAGACGAATTCCTTGTGTGTGTAATCACACTTGTCAATAAAGCTCTTTCTGATTCTGAATCTGATTATATAACCTTATGAAATTAGATTTTTAGGCACAACTAGAACAAACAAGTGCTGTCATGAGAGTCACATTCATTGTTTTAAAATGAAGCTTTTAAACCATGTACTGCCATCACTGTACACAAGCTGCCTTTATCATAACACTGTTTTACACACAAAGTTTGGTTATTTACAGAACTGACAACTGCATTCTGAACTGAATTTAGCTGCAGTATATACTCTGTCTTTGTGTTCATCGACTGAGATTGAGGGGTTTGGTTCAGCACACAAATGTGCGACCCTCACTATGTCTGCAGTTTATGTGTAAAGTGTGTACAGAATTTCAGCCTCCGACGCCTGAAGTGGACTGTGAACAGAAGTTTCTCCATAGAATGACAGACTACATTTACTAAAATGTGCAATGCATAATAATTATCAACCACAAGAGACCTTTCTTCAAGTTTGATCAGACTTCCAGTTTGAATTAAAGGGGTCATATGATGCAATTTAAATGTTTCCTTTCTCTTTGGAGTGTTACAAGCTCTTGGTGCATAAAGAAGATCTGTAAAGTTGCAAAGACTAAAGTCTCAAATCCAAAGAGACAGTCTTTATAAAAGTTAAGACTCGTCCATGCCAACCTAAAACGGCTCATTCTAACACGCCCCCACATATCTACATCATGATGTGAGAAGATTTGTATAACACCGCCCAAATGTTCATGCAAAGAAAGAAGGCGTAATTTTGATACTTGCTGTTGCTGCCTGCCCCATGTTGTGGAGACGCTGTTTCGTTGTGAAAGTGAAAATGCTTTGTTTGGCCTTCCAAAAGAGGACACAACTAGAGTGGTTAAGTTATATTTACAAGACTGTTCAAGAATAGTTCAACCTAAATATTCAGATGTGTGCAGCCCATTTTATGGAGGACTGTTTCCTGATCCTGGGAGAGAAGACTGCTGTTCTGACTCACAGTCTGTAAGTACGTTTACATATGTTAAGGATTTGCCACTCATGATTCAAACACGAGTTTTGAGCAGCGGTTCTCAATTCCAGTCCTCACACCCCCTGCTCTGCACATTTTGTATGTTTCTCTTATCGCTTCAGACGTTTGTTCTATTTGAACATAAGTGACCTGCGAAGTGGACCATGATTTCAGTTCAACGTATATGTTCCATTCAAAATGATTTGAAGTGTGCGAGACATGAATTTAAATTGTATTTATTTACAGAGGTATATGATGTCACACCTGTCCGTGTGTGGAGACGTTGCGCAGCGCAAATGCGTGAATGAATGTTCTGAAGTGAGATAAACTTCAACAGATTTCCCCTGCTCAGGGAGTAGGGAGCAATGAACACTGTGTAGGGACCATGTCAATGGGAACACAGTTCATGCACGGAGCTCACTTCTAACGAGCTGATTATCTGAATCAGGTGTGTTAAAGAGAGAGATGCAAAATAGGACTGGACTGGAATTGAGAACCGCTGGTACTGTCATTATAATCCGTAATTATGTCCCCACTGGATGCAACAAATGCCTTGTTTTTAATGGGCTTTAATGCTTTTGTCTTGGCACTCTGGGACACAAGGCATCACAGTATAGTAGTAAGGGGCATAATGTAATGTCACTTTCACTTTTTTTTCACTTTCACTTTCATAACATTTCCGTCACACGCTTGAGGTATTCAAGCATGTGACGCACTGGATAGCTGGCCAATCAGAGCACACCTCGCTTTTTCAGAACGATGAGCTTTTTTTTTAAAAAAAAAAAGGATAGCGATGAGCTTTTTTTTATGAGGCAGAGCATAGAGGAGAAACAATAATGTACAGTATATGGAAAATAATGTGTTTTTTGAACCTTAAACTGCATAAACATATATAATTACACCAAATACACAAAATAAAGTTCTTTTTAGCAACATCATATGACCCCTTTAAGTTTGCAAAATAACCATTTTTGTTGTTATGTAGAAGTAGGGCTGTGCGATTTGGCCAAAAATATATGGCCAAAAAAAATATCTTTATATCTTTATTTCTTTCAAGTTTAAAGGCAGATTTCTGCTCCATAAGTGAAAGTTGTAGAAACACCATTAATTGTGGTTTTTAACTACTCTTTATGATCAAAACATGACAAACACTTCACATTTTTGAATTCTTTACACTTTACCAGAAATTTTTTCATCAAGGGATCATATGATGTTGCTAAACATTATATATTATATATATAGCTTTTTTTTTTTTTTTTGGTGGATTGCCTTTAAGACTTTAAGTTCATTCACATGGAGACACAGAGCATACACACTTACACACATATTTAAAGTCTTTTTGCAGTTTACTGTTCACAGATGTTACTGATTTAAGTGTACTGACGTACATGATATTCATCCAAACATAATATTCATCCTGATAGTCATCCAAAATTTGACAAATTCTGTGACATTCCTCGTTATACAGTAAATTCTCTTTTTATGACTGGATTCCTCTCGTGGAAATAACAGGACCCTCGTTTACTTAATGTAAGCATGAAATGTAAATTTTATTTTGTAAATGTGTGTTGTTGATATTATTGTGAACGATTTATCCATTCATATGTTTGTTTGTTTTTAATGTCACCTAGTAATTTTTAATCAAATTCTCATAAGTGAATCTTCCAGTGAAATGACAGACTTCTCTCTGGTGAAGTGTGCGTGACTTTAGTTCACTTAAATCCACCTTCAGTGTGTGTTAGTGACAAATGATGAACAGAACCAAATCCTCACCCCGTCCTCTTTTTTTGATAATTGGTTTAACTCTAAAGAAACAGTTCTGTTTCTACTTTACTTCTGTTTCATTGTGACTTTATTAAATGCAGCTGTCACTCTCATTAATCTGAACACTCACTTAAAGGTTAATCATAAGTTTTATGACTGCCTTTCTAGTTTTAGCATTAGTTTGTTATAGGTTTTTTTTTTTTATAGAATTTAAGATTTACTGCATTTTTTGTGTGTGTTTTAAAGGCAACTGCACTGAAGCATCAAGAAACACATGAGCTTCTGCCAGCCACACTGAGACTGATAATTCATGACAAGAGAAGAACTTAACTATGATTTTGAGAAGTTTGTGTATTTTATATTGTTTTCATATGTTAGTTTACTGTAAAACTGAAGCACAGATATGGTTACAGTAATATTAATTACAGTAACTTATTGGCAGCAGTGTCAGCCCTTGTCGTTGATATTAATTACATCAAAAATATTTGTAAATATTGGTATAACACAAAACATTGATATTAGTATCCAGTATGTTCTGTTGTATTCACAGATCATACAATTGCAGACTGTACAACATTTACATAATTTAAGAGTGTAAAAAGTGCAATGAAATGAAGTCATGTGACCGTTTGAGTCACTCGATGTATGATGTGATTTGTTTCACATGAAGAAATAGGAAGAATACAGTTTATACTGAGCTGAATTTGGTAAACAGTAAGAGTTTTCCATTTTGATCAAAAACAGTCTACAGTAAGAGTTTTCCATTTTGATCAAATGAGTTTATGAGGACAATGATATTTAACTCACCCTTCACAGTGACAGGAACAGCAGAGCTTGATTGTGATGAGTTTGGTCTTTCATCTCTCTGTCCTCTACACCAGAACTGACCCGCATCAGACTCAGTAGCTCCTCTGATAGTGAGAGTGTCTGTGTTTACAGTGTAACGCTCAGACGTCTGTAACATTACACTGCCTTTATACCACTCATATCTCCAGTTACTGTAATAAGATGTTATCTCACACGTCAGAATCACTCTCTCTCCAGTGAATACAGGACTGTCTGGAGTCACAGTCAGTGTAGATGTTGGTAAATCTGTGAAGAAAGACAAGAATATGAAGTGACTCAAACAGCTCTTTCAGGGAAAAATACTTTGTAAATGAGTTATAAAACTACAATTTATTATTTTATGTCATATTTCATAATAATGATTCTGTTTTATTTGTGTACTGTCATTAGTTTTTTTTATTTTAGTTTGTTGAGGAGGCTCTGAGGAGTCATGAAGGATTTCAGGATTCTTTTTCCACCTTATTTTTTCTGCAGCTATTTGTATGTTAATGTGTCTGGCTTACGGTGACACCTAAATGTAGTGTTACATCAGGAATGGACTTGAATAAGATCCTCATGCAGAGAGCAATAGAGACACCAGAACACAAATATTCATGATTCTTAGTTAAAAATACAGAATTATATTAGACCCTTATGATTTCACTCTGTCCCTCACATACATTTAAAATATTTTATGATATTTCATGATATAATGAATATGATATTTCATGATATAATGAATTTTATTTTTAAATTAATGATCATTAATAAAGAAAGAAGCTTGAATGTGTGACCTTCTGGATTCACTATATTCGATGTTAAATTAAATCTGTCTAAATTTTCACTTTAATTGATCCACAGATGATACATACAGAAACTTTCTACAATACTTGTTGTATTTTATTTTATTTTTTTTTGTATTGTGATATATTGTGACACAACATATTGCTGTACACCTAGAAAGTCTCTCTGTAACAAAGTGACTGATGAGAAAGGTGTCCTATGTTTTGGAGCAGCGCCTGGGTTTTTCTTGCATGAAATTTTTGCTGCTTCATACTTCGTATAAAACTATGCTGAACTTTGACAAAGAAGTGATTTTTAAATGTTATGGAGAGGAACTGGTAAATGAGACGATGAATGATCCTCTGATATCATCTAGTGGTTATAGTGAGAATAACATGACATTCATTTTATTAGTATTTCTATTTCTTCAATCTTCCACTTAAGCATGGCAAATTTTCCATGAATTATTTCTTTAAGTAAAAAAAAAAAAAAAAAGAATTCCGGATGAAATCACCTTACTGAAAAGTTAGCAATATTACATGTTTTAAGAAAATTACTTTTATAAAAAATAAAAGTGTTCTACTGTCTGGGGTCAGCCATCAAGAGTTAAAGGGGATGTTATTTAAAAAAAATAATCATAATTTGTGTTCTACTGAAAAAAACAAAGTCACCTACATCTTGGATGCCCTGGGGGTAAGCAGATAAACATCAAATTTTCATTTTTTTGGTGAACTATCCCTTTTAATAAAAATGATGTTGAAAGAGAATGTTGCAACAGTGCTAACCTGAAAATAACATTTTATTAAACTAAACTTTATAATGTTCAAATGAATGTTTTTTTTTAAAATGTTTTTTTTTTAATATGTTGTTGGTGGAAAAAATTTTGTGGGAGTTTTGTTATAAATATAATATTGTTTTAGAGAAGTTTTGGGAAATGTGGATTTTTACATTCTTGGAATGTTCCAAATAAACGTTCAGATAACGTTGTATTTTTAAGGAAATTTAAGCTTCAAGAACATTGTAGGAATGTTATGCTAATCATAAAATAACGTTCTGGGCACATTAAGCAAACTGGACATTTCCATGTTTGTGGAACATTCTAAATAACGTTCCCACAACCAAAACGGAACGTTAGGAAAACATTCTCAGAAAATAAATTTGTTAGCTGCGTAAAGTAGTTTCTCTTTCACAGTGAAGCACACAGCGTCTATACGACATGACGGCGGCAGCAACAACAATACTACGAGAATAAAAGGTACGCCTTCTTTCTTTGTGTGAACATCTGGGCGGCGTTATGCAAATCTTCCCACATAGTGACGTAGAGATGTGGGGGCGTGTTAGAACGAGTCGTTTCAGGGGGATGTAGACGAGTCTCAACTTTTATAAAGAATATCTCTTTGGATTTGAGACTTTAGTCTTTGCAACTTTACAGATTTTCTTTATTCACCAAGAGCTTGTGACACTCCAAAGAGAAAGGAAAAATTGAAATCGCATCATATGACCCTTTAATTACAATTAATAAACAAAGAAGCTTGAATGTGTGACCTTCTGGATTCACCACATTTGATGTTCCATTACCATATTTCATGCTAAATTAAATCTGTTTAAACTTTCATTTTGGTTGAACTGCAGATGATATACTGTCACATTATTGTATTGAGATCTGTTATGACACAACATGTTGTTCCCCTTCAGTTATAATATGCAGTTGTGACTCTAATTCAGTGGTTCTTAATCCTGGTTTTGGGGATGTGTCTGGATGTTGTTCTGCACGTCTCTCTTATTTAACACCTGATTGTGTGATTAACAGAGAGCTAGATGAACTGAACTGAGTGAGTCAGATAAAGGAGACATAAATGTTCAGATCGGGTCTCCAGCAGCAGGATTAAGAAGCACTAATAACTGAACTGTGTGTGAATCTAACTCTATTCAGCTTTCTAAAACAAGTTTTAAAATCACTAATAACTGCACAATATCTGTCTAGCCTATAAAGCAGGCTTAACCAAATTGAGGCTTGTGAGAGAACTGCAGGGGGTTGTGAGTTGATGAAAAGCTAATAATTAAATCATATAAATATAAAAATAAAATAAATAATAAAAAAAAATAAAACACAAAAGTATTAAATGTTTAATTTGTTTATCTGCATGTCATGTGACCATTAACTAGGGCTGGGTAATATGGCCAAAAAATTATCACAATGTTTTTTTTTTTTCATATCATATCAGTCGATATCGATATTATCACGATAGATGTCAAATTGAATTTCTTTTTTCAAGTTTAAAGGCAGATTTTTGCTCCAATTTGAAAGTTGTAAAAAAACAGACGTCTTATTGTGGTTTTAAACTATTCTTTATGATCAGAACATGAAAAACACTACGTTTTCGAATTCTTCACACTTTTACAGTTTTTTACTAAACAAAATAAAAATCTTAATAGAAAAAATAAAATCTTAGTTCTGCATGTTCTAATGAGTAACTGTTTCAAATCAAGAAACAGGTTTGTGTTCCCTGATAATATTTATCATTTGTTTTTCTTTATTTTTCTCCTACAAACACACATTTGATAGTAGCTTGAGTTAGGATGCAGATGTAGATTTATGTTCATTATCAAAATCAGTAATATCTGTAAACACTGTAGCAATCTCATATGATGAAATTTAATTCTGTCAGTTTGAGGTGCTTTTAACCATTGGTCTTCCATAGTAGCATACATTTAGATCATGATAATCAGCTGATACCACAATTATAGCGCCTCAATACCATGAAAAAATTTAATATTGCTTCTAGGTATTTGTATAAAAACTACACGAATGTCTAAATACATTTAGTTTAGGCTAAACGCTAGCTTGATCACAAAATTACTGTAATTATATTCCATTACTCCTCCTTCAATACATTTAATACATGTCTACATTAATAATATAATAAAATATTCAGATTTGTGACACAATACCATGGTGCAGTTAGTGGTACTACAGTAAATCTATGGTAAATGATGGTGATTTGTAGATTAAAAAGTCTTCTCACTGTGGTTGCACAAGTATTTCTGCTGTTCGTCAGCGCTGTATTATCTGGCTGGAAACAGAGTTATTTGTGCTCCTCGCTGAATTCAAGAACTTCACTCTGGATCTCACAGCAGCAATGTTTGATCGAGATTCATCAGCGAGTAACGCATCTGCTCTCGTGAAGCTCGCGCCGCTGTTTTAACTTTGACCCGAGCGGATAAACGGTCCTAGTGACGCGCTTTAAATGACGAGCGCTCTTTCGTTCCGCGTTTGCCTCATAAACATTGTATCGAGCATTTATCAAACTTTTATTATCGTTTAGAGGAAATTTATATCGTGCGATAATTATCGATATCTATTATCATCCAGCCCTACCTTTAACTGATATTAGAGAACAGTGAACATGCATCTGTTGTTAAATTATTGAAATATTAATTAAAAATTTCAGGCGTATTTCAAGTAAATATTTTATGTCAAAAGCGTTCAAAAAAGGTTTGTGAATCACTGCTTTATAGAAACAGAGCACTGCATGTAAAAAGAAAAATGACTAAAGGCCCTTTCAAGACTGATAACTTTAAAGACAACTGTAACTACAAAGTTTTCAAAGTAGTTTAACTCTAAGAGAACAGCGAAGTCAAACCACAAAAATAACAATAACAACAGGAATTATATCACTGATTGATTTTCAGAAATCTGAATCCTACTTTAAAGAGCTCAAAGCATTTGAAGTGACAGATGACAAAACTGCAGTGTAGAAATATAAACTGAACTGAGCTACAAATATTGATTAAAATGATCATTAAACAGATGTGAATCTGAAGACTCACCTGATACAGTCAGTGTAACAGCAGCACTGATGAACGATGATCTCTGTGAGTCTGATCTCTCTCCTCTACATCTGTATTTAACACTGTAAGACACATAATCAGCTCTGAAACTGAACTCTGCTGTTGTTGTTCTGTATGGATAGAAAGTGTTTCCATCTTTAAACCAGCTGTATGTCCACTGAATGTCTCCTGCTCCCTGTATGTCACATGTGAGAGTGACTGTCTCTCCTCTGAACACACGCTGATCTGGAGTCACCTTCACTACAGCTTTTGGTCTCGCTGTATTAATACACATATGAGTAGATATTGAAGAAAAACATCACTGTATCATAATCAGTGTTATTAACATATAAGAAAATTACTGCACTGTTAAGACATTTTCTGTAATTTCTACAGTTATTACAGTAAATTCCCTTTACAGTAAATAACATTAATTCCTTTTGCATCATGAAAAAGCTCTCAAAAAAAGCATCAAAAGCTCTTGCAATTGGAAGAGATCAGAAGCAATTAGCATCAGTTCGTTATAGTTTTGTTAATAGAATTTAATATTTACTTTATTTTGTGTGTGTTTTAAAGGCAAATGCACTGAAGCATCAAGAAACACATGAGCTTCTGCCAGCCACACTGAGACTGATAATTCATGACAAGAGAAGAACTTTTCTATGATTTTGAGAGTTTTGTGTATTTCATATTGTTTTCATATGTTAGTTTACTGTAAAACTGAAGCACAGATATGGTTACAGTAATCTTAATTACAGTAACTTAGCAACAGTGTCAACTCTTGAAATGTGTGTGAAACAGTGTGCATTAAATTTAAGATTTGGTTTGCTTGTCGTTGATATTAATTACATCAAAAATATTTGTAAATATTGGTATAATAAAACATTGATATTCATATCCAGTATGTTCTGTTGTATTCACAGATCATACAATTACAGACTGTACAACATTTACATAATTTAAGAGTGTAAAAAGTGCAATGAGGTCATGTGACCATTTGAGTCACTCGATGTATGATGTGATTTGTTTCACATGAAGAAATATGCAGAATAGAGTTTATATTGAGCTGAATTTGGTAAACAGTAAGAGTTTTCCATTTTGATCAAAAACAGTCTCTCAGTTGGACATGTGATCATAACAGAGTGAGTTTATGAGGACAATGATATTTAACTCACCCGTCACAGTGAGAGAGAAACAGAGCTTGATTGTGATGAGTTTGGTCTTTCATCTCTCTGTCCTCTACACCAGAACTGACCCTGATCAGACTCAGTAGCTCCTCTGATAGTGAGAGTGTCTCTGTTTACAGTGTAACGCTCAGACGTCTGTAACATTACACTGCCTTTATACCACTCATATCTCCACTCAGTTGTCTGGTAATTTGTCCAGTCAGATCTCCAGTCATATTTCAGGCCATTTCTCCATCTCCAGTCACTGTAAGACTCAATCTCACACTTCAGATTCACTCTCTCTCCAGTGAATACAGGACTGTTTGGAGTCACAGTCAGTGTAGATCTGGGTGAATCTGTGAAGAAAGACAAAAATATGAAGTGACTCAAACAGCTCTTTCAGGGAACAAATATTTTGCAAATGTATTATAAATCTACAAAATAATTATTTTATGTTGTATTTCATAATACTGGTTCTGTTTTATTTGTGTACTGTCATTAGTTTCCTCATTTCAGTTTTTTGAGGAGGATCTGGTTAAGTCATGAAGGATCTCAGGAATCTCAATCTATCTTATTTTTCTCGTAAGAGCGCCGCAGTTTAATGTGTCTGGTTTACAGTGTCATTCACTTCTGTCTATATTTTGATATTGCAAACTGGTGTCCTACCATGTTATTTTAATAAATTATCTTAATTATGAACACACTGGTTTGTAGTGCACACAGTTTTTTTTTTTTTTTTCTGTTTCCTGCACTTTGTTATTCTTCTGGTTATTTCTCTACAGTGTCTAATGAACCTGACGTCTCACACATTCACAGAAAACGGTTTACTTCTGCACTGAAAAATAAGATGGATAACAGCCTCTGTGTGTGTTTCTTCAAGAGAGCGACCATTATACACCTGTGTTATTATTTTCTTTGTTTTTTATTAATGAGTAATCATAATAATTGATCATTTCATTGTTCTATTTAATCATAAAATCATTTATTCATTTTTATTATTTAGTATTTCACTTATTTTACTTGCTCTTGCGGTGCTTTCAATTGTTGTTTAACATGATTGTTTGGTTTCAAGTAAGAGAATGTGTCCATTTCAAGGTTTTTAACATCACATGTTGATTTTCTTTAATACAGTTCTAGGTACACGGCTGAATACGGCTTTGTGAACTGGTTTTGGGTATCAGACAGGACAAGATGGATGTCTCAGGATCTGATAAAGTGACTGGATGGAGATCTGTTCTAACAGTCACATGCTCAGACAAACAGCTAAATGTAGTGTTACATCAGGAATGGACTTGAATAAGACCCTCATGCAGAGAGCAATAGAGACACCAGAACACAAATATTCATGATTCTGCTTAGTTAAAAATACAGAATTATATTAGACCCTTATGATTTCACTCTGTCCCTCACTACATGCATTTAAAATGTTTTAATTACTGAATATTTTGATGTAATGAATTTTATTTCAATTAATTACAATTAATAAGCAAAGAAGTTTCAATGTGTGACCTTCAGGATTCACCATATTTCATGTTAAATTAAATCTGTCTAAACTTTCATGATACAGTAACTTTCTACAATACTTATTGTTGTATTTTTGTATTGTTATATTGTGACACAACATATTGTTGTACTTCTAGAAAGTCTCTCTGTAATGAAGCGGCTGATGAAAGGTGGTCTATGTTTTGGAGCAGCGCCTGGGTTTTAAAGATGCCTTATTATGTATTCTTTGGCTGCTTATATTTTTTCTTATTTTTCTGTTGCCTTGATATTCTTTTGTGAGGATAAATCCAGAGAATACACCATAATTCACTGTACAAAGTCATAAGAGAGAAGAAATGGATACATTTCAGCATCATTAATCTGTCTGTGTAAATGAATCTAAATGTGACATCAGCTGCTTCAGTTTCTTTCTGCAGTGGTAATATCAATTTAATTGATATTGATTTAATTTGATTGGTAACAGCCCTATAGTGTCTACTCAAATTCTTACATTTTATTAATAATTAAGTTAATGTAATAAGAAATATGATGCATGCATTAATAAGGTTAGGGGAAAAATTGCCCTTTATTTAGGCAAAAATTACCTGGAAATTAATTAAGGTAAATTTCACTATGCAATAGTCAACTTGAATCATATAAAATGTAATTTCTTAACAAAATCGAGGCCAGTGAAAAAGCTGAGTTGTTAGTAATTTTGGAAAACCACTAGCCACAGTGTCTGCTGAGCAAAAACATTAATGTCAAGCTCTGTCTGTAATCATAGTGACAGAGACTACAGTAAAAGTAAAGAGAGTGACTGCCCCCCCACCCACCCACCCACAACCCCCGCCTTTTAGGAGTGAAAAAAGTGACAAAGGTTTGAACCCACTCCCACCTTTTTTAATAACCTAGGGGGAGTTAGTGAAAAGTAAAAAACAAGAAAAAAATATAAGAGAAGTGTGTGAAATATCCTCTATAACTCCTGAAGGCAGACCCCAGACAGCAGAACACTTTTTTTTTTTCAAACATGTGTAATATTGCTCACATTTTAGTTAGGTAATTTGAATATATATATATATATGTGTGTGTGTGTGTGTGTGTGTGTGTGTGTGTGTGTGTGTGTGTGTGTGTGTGTGTGTCATTTGCCTCAAAGTTATTCATATCTATGTACATTTTTATAAAGAACATCTGCATGTATTATTTAAAAAAAAAAAATGTTTTTATTAATTTATAGAAAATTAATGGAAAATTTGCCATGCTAAGTGAAAAAAAAAAATCACCTGGTAGAAAAACAAACGCTATAAAAATGAATGTCATGATTCTCAATATGGTCACTAGATGGCAGAAGATGATCATTTATGGTTTCCTTTACCATTTCCACTCTGTAATATAGTTCTTTTCCCGTTTTGCTATTGGATTTATATTCAGATATTATAAAATCACTATTATAAAATTAAACATCTCTTATTTTTTAAGTTCAGCATTGTTTTGTATTGAAGTATGAAGTAGCAAGAGTTTTCAACTCATTGAATCTACCTGAATTACACAGATGGCCTATTTTGAATTTACAATGGCAATTTTAGTTTGTATCCTTGTTTAAAATCTCTCAGTTTCTCTAAAATGTAAATCAAATGCCCATTCACAAACATGTTTATTTATTTGTTTATTTGTTCTTCCTGAGCAATAGAGATACTCAGAAATGAACTGATATTAAGCCAGGATGTCTTCATAGGGGTGGCCAGGGAGGGGCAAGCAACCAGAAATCATCATTACTTCACAATAGTTAGGATTTGACTATAAAGTACTGGACTGTTTTAGTGCCTAAAACACAACCAAATACAATTAATTTGTACTTAATTGTAATTGAGATAGTTGTGAATTACATCAAGTAATACTGAGTGAATGACAATATTTGTATTATTTTTCTGCTATCTAGGCTCCAGGTATTTTAATAAAAGGGCTCACTGTAGCTTTATTGCTCAGTAATCTTGGTTCTGGGTTTTAACACCAAAATCTTGTTCTCCATCATTGCACAGGCCTGCTCATGAATGAGATATGCAGATAACTAAAGTCAACATTCACTGAACTTTATAAAAACTCATCAGTCAATGTTTAACATTCTGTTAGTTGTCAAAATGAATTCATTGCAGCACTTTTGTCATACCTAAATTGAGCTCTGTATAAAGGAAAATAATGTAAGAATGTAAAATGAGTTATTTTATGAATTTAAATATGGTTTCATTTTCTTTTCATTATCATACTTTACAAAATAACGAAAAATTAGGGCATATTTTCCACTACATTTAACTGCACTGTGCTCACATTTGGCCTACTTTTGCATTAAATTATAAATTTAAAAATAATATCTCAGTAAGCTGCATTCATTTGAGAGACGTTCTTAAATCCATTTTGGTAATTTCGTGAATTAACTGACAATGTATGCTCGCAGTTTCTAGTGCGGTTTATTTATGAAGTGAGCGTGCGTCTCATATTCATGTACAGTTGACAGGACAGGAAAGTTTGTTTTACTAACATATAACAACATCTCATCAGACCGCAGTTCCCTGCTGTTCTACTGAAGCTTGTTCTACTAACGTTGTTGCAGAAGAGGGCAAAGAGATTAACATTTATCTCAGTTAATTTCTGAGTATCTCTTTTGCACAAAAAAAAAAAGAAGAAAAAAAAGTCACAATGTTTGTGAATGGACGTTTGATTTACATTTGAGAGGAACTGAGATTATTAACAAGGATACAAATAAGCCACCTTTCACCAAAAATTGCTGTTTTGAATTCAAAATAGGACATTTGTGTGATTCACGTGGATCAAGTAGTTTTTATTATTATTATTATTATTATTATTTTAATCTTGCTACTTCATACTTCGCATAAAACAATGCTTGAACTTTGACAAATAAGTGATTTTTAAATACTACTGCAGGGTGGAAATGGTAAATGAGACAATGAATGATCCTCTGCTGCTTAGTGAGAATATCATGACATTCATTTCAATAGTATTTGTATTTCTACCACGAAGCAGAAATCTCCCGCTTAAGCATCGCAAATTTTCTATAAATTATCTCTATAAGTAAAAATTAAAAAATGCAGATGAAATTACCTAATTAAAAAGTCAGCAATATTACATCTGTACATGTGTATAAAATTGCTTTAAAAAAAAATAAAAATTCTACTGTCTGGTTTCAGCCATCAGGAGTTAAAGATGATATTATACAATACTTTTTTTTTGGTTGTTTTTTCTATTCAGTTTTCACCTTTTTTTCCTGCTTGATCAGCTGTAATCTAACAGTTTCTATGCAGCTGTTTATAAAGACGCCTGACATTTTACAAGTTTATTCCTTTTATCAACAATAGCTGCTTATGTCAGAGAGTTTCTGGTAGTTAATAAAGAAGAAATGGAACATTATCATTGTTTCTGATTAATTAAATTGATGAATCCATATTAACAGAGAAAATTAATCATATATGGAGGTTTTAATCACAGGTTAGAATTCAATTCTAATCCTACAGATGGTAGACAACCAAAATGAGTAATACCGCCGCGGCGTTAACTGCAAGTCAGTCGCGTGTTAAATTCATTCGCGAAACTAACGCCAGGTGGCGCAAAGGGACGGATTGCGAACTGAATGTAATTGTAAAATGAGATAAAAGGAGGAGGTAAAACAACAATAACATTATGATATAACATTGTACCATCTTTAAAAACCATTAAAAAATGTACAGTGAGTTAATTTCAAAATGTAGGATAGTCTTAGGCTACAGTCTACTCATTAAAAATTAAAAGAAAGACCTTTACACAAAGGATCTTATGCTTGCTATAGTTATTAGACAGTCATTAAATATAAGGCCTATATATACGGATAAAAAGCTAAATGTTTTCATTTCGGTTCATTCTTGGTTTAAAAAGAATCCTTCAGGTTCCATTTGCAGATCGAAATGAGAACGGTCCAGCATTTAGCAATAATTATTATTAATTCTGTTATTATTCTTGATTTTACAAACTGCTGACACTTTGCATTTTTGAATTATGCCTTTACTGTGTGACCAAAAATGTTGTATTTTCTGTTTCAGCTGTTTGATCGTGCTGGTGGCTCACGCACATTCATTGGCATATTTTTGTTAATTATGATTTTTTATTTTTTTTTCCGTCGATAGTGAAACACGCGTGACCTACAAAGCCTATTTTTCCTAATGAATAATAGTTAAAATAGTTGAAATAAAATAGTTGAAATAGGCAACATCACGAATATGGAAACGTTTGGATTTCTCCCGAATGAGAGCCCAACCTTACCTTATGGTTCGCTTTAAATTATTATTCTTTTTTTTTGTTTGTTTGTTTATAGTTAAGCCTATATTATTATATACTGCAATTTTATTTATCCATTAGAATTATATTATTGTTCTGTTCTGATAAATGTTAAATTTAAAGGATTTGTTGTAAAGTGAAGAGAACTAAAAATATCCTGTTGGCACATTATAACATTATTAGGCCAGCCGTTATTATTTCTGAATGTAATAAAATGCAACTTATACACGACTTATATATTTTTTTCCTCTCACAAACTTAATTTATTTTTTTAGCCTGTTTAAAAAAATAAAATAAATAAATAAATAAATAAAATAACATGCAGCAAACGAAAATAGGCGATTAATCGGTTAAAATTTGTTACTGTGGGGTAATTATAATTATTATATACTTAGGAACAGAGTCTGGGCCTAAGCTAGGCTATCCAGGGTTTTTTATTTTTTTATTTTCATTGCATCTGAAAATGACTTTGTGCAGCACATTCACTTCGCACACGCTCAACCTGCCTCGCGCGTTGCTCAGCTGTGGACGATTTAAAAATGTTTGCTATAAAGGTTGCCGTCCCATTTTATACAGGAATTGTTCATTAAAAAAAAAAAAATCGAATTATATTGTTAGTTTCTAATTATATTGTTAACACAAGTTCATTTAGGCTATTTAACATGCACTGTGACATTTTACCCTTTTTAACTTATAAACTCCTTGAGATTTTAAAGTCAGTTTAATAGTATTGAAGTTCAAGTTTTTAAAAAAAGGTTTTAAATGCTTAAATTATTTCTATCAATTAATAATATGTTATCGGGTTTTAATTGCTTAAATTATTTATATGAATTAATAATATGTTATCATGTTTATTCTTGTAGAAAATAAGTGTTTATTCTTTAAGAACATAAGGGAAAAAATAAGGGAAGATCCAAATATTATTCATATTTGTTTTGCTTCACCTATTTATGTAGGCTACAATTATTCTAAAAAAAAAAAACAAAAAAAACAAACAAACAATGTAATTAAAAGTGCCATCGGCCTGAGTAAATTTTACCATTATAGAATTGTGACTTTTTATAGGTTAGTGATTTAGGAGGTGAAAATACTGTGAAATTACAAATGTTATGGGATTTTAAAGCATAACAACTGAAGGTCTATGAAACGTTAGCCAATAAAGCATTTTTTTTAAACAATGGCACTTAAAGTTTTGAACTAAAATATTATTTCAACCATATAGCCTGCGAATAAACAAAATGCATCCTTTTCAATGAAAGAACACTGAGAGTTTGCTTCTGGTGTTTGGATTTGTACTTCAATATAATGAGCTGCAAGTTTAGGAATAGCCAACACGGTTTTTTTTATTTCTTTCTCTCTCTCTCTCTCTCTCTCTCTCTCTCTCTCTCTCTCTCTCTCTCTCTCTCTCTCCATTTATCTCTCTATATAACAGCATTAACTTACAAGGAAATACATCTTCCTTCAGGTAGACTGAATGTTTTTCTGTCTTGCTAAATGTTGGGCTCATGATCAGTAAGTTGTATTCGCTCAAACTGAGTTAGTTAAATCAAAACTGGCGGACTTTGAAGCCGGGTCAGTGAGCGCGAGTCACGTGCGCTGTGCAGCGGGAGCAGCTGATGGAGGATTCCGCTTGGTCTTAAAGCCTTCCGCAAACGCTACGTTCACAAATAACAATGATTTTCGTAAAATAATGATTAATTTATCAATTGATAATTTGTTATTATTATGGTCTTGTGAAAACAATAATATGGGCTGTGGTAAAATAATGAATAAAAAGAGTAAGGCTGCTGTGAGTGCAGGCATGTTTCAGCCCAGTAACATGAGAACACACCGTTCCTCACAGCCAACAAACAGACCGAGCTCAGTTCAGCTGGAGGGGGTTGGGGGGTAGTTCTGTATAGCTTGTGGGGGTCGAGATAAAGGTGTGAATCTCTTGGTCTTTCATATGGACAGTGTCTTATGAGGGTATTAAACTTGCAGAACAGGTTTAGGATAGGACTCGTCATTTTGGTTTTAGGGCAACTTTGAAGAAAGGTTTTGATCCACTTCAAATGTTGACTAATGTATAGCGCAATATAGTTTATTAGTTATTATAACTTCAGAGGAAGTTGCCTTAACTCAAAAAAAAAATAAAAAAAATTCGCAAACTGTTGCGTAATTTTATTTTATTTCGTCTAAACAATATTTTTTAGACTATGAAATATAAATTCTCACAGAATGTAGCCTTTTCATAACCAATATATTGAAGCATCTCTTTATGTTTTTCTAAATCCCAAACAGAGTCCAGACATCAGTATGATCTGTCTATGATATTTTATAGGCTTTTTTAGATTTGGGAATATATGCGTTACAGACATGACAAAAAAAAAAAAAACATTGTGGAGTTGTTGGAGACATTATTATTATTAATTCATTCATTCATTCATTTTTTTTTTGTAGCCTATTTACAATGCACAAACCAGAAACAACAATATCTGCAGAGAAGGGTTGGCCATTCTAAAAAAAAAAAAAATATCAATTTTATTTCAATTTTCGTTTTTTGTGTTTCAGAGGAAAAAATCAGTGTTAAGGTATCTCTCCATTACAGACCGTTCTGAAAGAAGAATTTATGCAAAACGCGTATAAAATGCTTTAAAAACTTTAACAGAGATGTCTAGAGGCTATTTAATAGGTCTGCCTCCCATGTAAGATTTTTCTAGTTACTAGTCGTTCATTTGTCATTATTCAACTAATCGCAGGTTTATATTAAATTTACAACTATAATCCATAATGAGCCTTAATATATTCCGCGCTCAAGCACGTGCATTAAGTTTGCCACAAAGCACAGGCAGAAGTAGCCCAATAATTGTAAAAAAAGGAGACATTTTAATTATTTATTAATAAACAAATGTTTTCTTGTCGGCTGCAAGATGAAATTCACAGTGCTGACTAGAGATGCGCGGATGGGCTATTATTTCATCCGCAACAGCATCACAAAACTCATCATCCGTCCGCCATCCATCCGCACCAACGTTTTTGACCAATTTTCAAAACCGCACCGCCCGCCATCCGCTGATTGGGCGATGCAAGGCGCTGCTGATGACAGCCGCGAGACTAGAAAGCTCTCAGAATATCAGCAGTGAACTCCGTCTCCGATCGGCGCACAGGGATAAAAATAAATAAATAGCCTAAATTAAACGCACTATACTGTACAATATTTTCATTGTAGCCTAAACGCATTTTGGCACATCATTTCAACATGCTGCTATTTAGCCTACTACTAAATGCCTATTTCACTTTATTTTTTAGAAAATAGATAGAAAGCTCGAATAAAATAACAAGTTATTTACATTATAGGCTAATAATGTTCACATTTGTAGTTGTCCAAAACAACCCCAAAAACTTACCTGCTTGCATTGTACATCTAATTAATGGGCACAGTTTTTCGACTATTTTGTTTATTTTATTTATTTATTTTTATTTTACTGTGGATGTTATTGAGCTTGTAGAAATCGGAAACAACACCAATTCTGCGACACAGATGAACCTTTATTGATATCTCTATCAGACAATGCCTATTTTATATGGCAAAAGAAACAACAGGCAGTAAAAAAAATATTAAAATAAATATCTTAATGTAGGCATAGGCTATTTTTCGTCACGTCATCCGCCCGATCCGCGGTTTATCCGCGGAGTCCGCGGCTGTAACCGCCAACCGCGCATCTCTAGTGCTGACTCTCTCCACATGGACGAGCCTTTAAAGAGAAATACAACCCTCACAGATTACATAATGCTTTCGTTCTGAATTGATTCGTTTAATGTATGTATGTGAGACACCACAATTTTAAGTTAATTCATTATCAGGAAAAAATTCAAGTGATCTAGAGGGCGCCTCCCTGTCCTGCATGCGCATTAATAATTTTCGCACAAACACTTAAATATGAATAGTTATTCACATTTTGCATATGCATTACAGCGTCAATTATTTTTTACATGCAATTATCCAAAATAAAACCAAACAAGATTTGTAATGAAGATAAAACAAATAAGAATAAATGCTGCGCGTGCACTCAGCATCACTCGCGCAGCGCAAATCTTGCACGCAGAAATTTTACACACCTGCATTTAAATGCGGCTGCAATTTTTTTTTTTTTTTTTTTTTACTTAAATTCTATGTAAGCAAGTAACGGCGGCTCCCTTTAAAATCACTGAAGTTGTCTATTAATGAAGCTCTTTTTTACATCATTTGAACTTTGTTTATTATAATGAGAGAACTTGAGGTTTAATCGTGAGGACGTTTTATTAATCAGTCCATTCTTTAGAATTTCAATGATTTAGCTAAATAGTGCAGGTTTGATTTATTTACTGTAGATTTGTTAATCTGTGTTTGAAATTAAGCAGTGAAACACAACTCGACTTAAAATAAACCCCAAATCAACAAATCCATGTTTTGCGTCTTAATATATATATATATATATATATATATATATATATATATATATATATATATATATATATATATATATATATATATATATTAATCTCTCGTTGTGGTCCGGGACCAGGAGGATATACCGCATTAGCACAACACAAAGATGAATAAATGACTTAATTTTCATTTCTGGTTAAACTGTTCCTTTAATGTCACAATTTAGGCTATATGACATTAAAAACGAGACCCAAGATTTGAGTGTGCACTGCAGAATAACTGCATCACATCCATGGCCGGTTTTACCATTGGGCTTGAGTGGGCTATTTAATCTTTAATAGGCTACAGCAAGAAAGAAAAACAAAAGAGAGATAGATCTTTTTATAAAATAATGTTATTATCATGGGAAATGTGAATTTCAAAATGATGGACAATAAATCATTTTGCAATTAGTGATAAAGACAAACACGCCGCAGAATTCTAAATATTTAAGTTTTAAACCATGAAGGCGAGCCAGTGCATGCCGCACAAACAATGTGCAAACTGCACGAGCGTTATGCCCGTGAATAAGTTTTAAACTCCAGTCAATTCATTAAGCTTCAGAAAGAGAACGTAAAAACTGACCGAGCTGTCTGCATCTGACGCTTAACGGCACATCTTCTTAGAGGAGACGAGAGACATTGGTTATTGCCTTGAAACAAGTTTTATATTTTCATCGATGACTGATTATTACAGTGTTCGGACATAGGCTACTTTAGACAGAATGTTAATTATAGGCCTATTCATTGTGTAATATATCTAAATGTTTTAAATCATTTTCAATGAGGAGTAGGCTAATTTAATCATTTATTATCCGTAAATCGTGAGCTTTGACTTTATATCGCATGCGATCTGCTCGTACAGTGTGAGTTGATACCTTGATGAAATCGCAAAAAATGGCACAGGGTAGCCTACACTATAGGCTACCCTGTGCCATTTTTTTGCGAGGCCCTACAGTATGTCCGGTCTTACAACCACGACCTTCGAGGCAACTATCAAACAGCATAAACTGGTATTTATTATTTTTTCACATAGAAGAATGACACCGATTGGTTTATCACATGGCTACTTTAAACAGCTCCATTAAGCTTTAGCTTTAGGTTTTTTAGCACATTTAGAAAGATAATAAATTCTCAAATGTTCACACCTCATTTCTTTACAGAGGATGATTATATATTACTATATTAATGTTCCACTAAATTATGCGATCATCTGATGAGTTTTGAGCGCTCTCTCTCGTCTTACTGCCATTACACAAGAAATGAAGAAATGTCATCAAAATTATTTTAAATAAAAATTAGCTATTTAATGAGTTTCTGTTTTAATAACATAGCTATGCCTAGGATTTAGCCTATCACACAAACAAGAGTCCTGTTTTTTTTTCTCGAATATCTGCAGTTCTGCACGATCGCAAATGTACAATAAACAACTTACAGAGTAACTTTATCAGACACAAAATCACGTTTTGCTCCGTCAGAAAGAAAATAGTACGAACAGGAGAACCGCTGCGTCTCCGAACAACAGTGTTTTGTTCCTCAGCGGAGCAGCAAATGATTCAATCAGGCTAGAAGTAGGCTACAGTCGATTGCAAAGTTAAGTGAATCAGCTTTTTAAACGAAGCGGTTGATTCAACTCACTCATTAAGACAGTCACTTGCTGCCACCTACTGGCGGTTCTAGTTTCATATTTTAAAAAGTATAACTTATTTCATTTTTGCAATCATTTAATTTTTCTACATTAAAATGTTATATTTAAACTTAACATTTATGCATAATCCATCTGTGAATTTTGTTGTAGTGATTTCAGATGATTTTAAATAGCCAGCATGTCTTGATTTAATAAGAGGACACATATATGACTTTTTTTTTTTTTGCTCAAAGTTATTTCAGAGTTTTGATCCCTCAACACCCTGTTTATTATATTATAATGGAGATTTTATGTTACATTTAAGCTTTGACTATAGCCTAGACATGTTGAATATTAATTGTACTATTTATGAACCTCAAAGCATATGTTTGTGTATTTTGTGTTACTCCACAATGATGTTCTATTTGATGGCATTTGTAGTGTATGGGTATAGGGCCCAGACATAACCTCAAGTCCAGGGGCCTCCGCCCCTCTAAGTCCTGCCCTGATCACACCACACTTTATCTGTCCAGTGTGTTTCTGTTTCTGGTCTGTTTTGAAACATGGTTGTTTTGTGTTAATTTTCAGTTATTATGACACAAGCAATGAAATTAAATTATTGAATAGTTTTAAGACTATAAACAACTCTCGTACAGCACAGTCAAAAAGTTTGTTTGTTCTCCTCTAAATCCTCACACACTCTCTAGTGTCTGGAGTAAACACTACAACTCAATATAATAGCTTCAGTAAAATCTAATGAGTTAAAATCATGAAACTTGTTGAAAAGTTTTTGTTTGTTTGTTTCTTGTACAACAGAGGTTTACTGTTAAAAGAAACACATGAGCTTCTGACAGCCACACTGAGACTGATAATTCATGACAAGAGAAGAACTTAAACTATGATTTTGAGAGTTTTGTGTATTTCATATTGTTTTCATATGTTAGTTTACTGTAAAACTGAAGTACAGTTATGGTTACAGTAATATTAATTACAGTAACTTATTGGCAACAGTGTCAACCCTTGAAATGTCTAACAGTGTGCATTAAATGTAAGATTTGGTTTGCTTGTCGTTGATATTAATTACATTAAAAATATTTGTAAATATTGGTATAAGATAAAACATTGATATTAGTATCCAGTATGTTCTGTTGTATTCACAGATAATACAATTGCAGACTGTACAACATTTACATAACTTAAGAGTGTAAAAATTGTGCTGAAATACACGTGCAATGTAATGAAGTCATGTGACCGTTTGAGTCACTCGATGTATGATGTGATTTGTTTCAAATGAAGAAAAAGGAAGAATAGAGTTTATACTGAGCTGAATTTGGTAAACAGAGTTTTCCATTTTGATCAAAACCACAGTCTCTCAGATGGACATGTGATCATAACAGAGTGAGTTTATGAGGACAATGATGTTTAACTCACCCGTCACAGTGAGAGAAACAGAGCTTGATTGTGATGATTTTGGTCTTTCATCTCTCTGTCCTCTACACCAGAACTGACCCGCATCAGATGTAGTTACTGCTGTGATAGTGAGTGTGTCTGTGTTTACAGTGTAACGCTCAGACGTCTGTAACATTACACTGCCTTTATTCCACTCATATCTCCAGTCACTGTGATCAGAGTTTATCACACACTTCAGACTCACTCTCTCTCCAGTGAATACAGGACTGTCTGGAGTCACAGTCAGTGTAGATGTTGGTAAATCTGTGAAGAAATAAAAAAATATGAAGTGACTCAAACAGCTCTTTCAGGGAAAAATACTTTGTAAATGAGTTATAAAACTACAATTTATTATTTTATGTCATATTTCATAATATTGATTCTGTTTTATTTGTGTGCTGTCATTAGTTTTCTTATTTTAGTTTGTTGAGGAGGCTCTGAGGAGTCGTGAAGGATTTCAGGATTCTTATTATCTTATTTTTATTTTTATTTTTTTCTGCAGCTATTTGTATGTTTAATGTGTCTGGCTTACAGTGACACCTAAATGTAGTGTTACATCAGGAATGGACTTGAATAAGACCCTCATGCAGAGAGCAATAGAGACACCAGAACAGAAATATTCATGATTCTGCTTAGTTAAAAATACAGAATTATATTAGACCCTTATGATTTCACTCTGTCCCTCACTACATACATTTAAAATATTTTAATTACTGAATTTTATGATGTAATGAATTTTTATTTTAAAATTAATGATCATTAATAAAGAAAGAAGCTTGAATGTGTGATCTTCTGGATTCACTATATTCGATGTTAAATTAAATCTGTCTAAATTTTCACTTTAATTGATCCACAGATGATACAGTAACTTTCTACAATACTTGTTGTATTTTTGTATTGTGATATATTGTTACACAACATATTGTTGTACACCTAGAAAGTCTCTCTGTAACAAAGTGACTGATGAGAAAGGTGTCCTATGTTTTGGAGCAGCGCCTGGGTTTTTCTTGCCTGAAATTCTTGCTACTTCATACTTCGTATAAAACTATGCTGAACTTTGACAAAGAAGTGATTTTTAAATGTTATATTATATACTATTACGGAGTGGAAATGGTAAATGAGACAATGAATAATCCTTTGCTTCCATCTAGTGGTTATAGTGAGAATATCATGACATTCATTTCAATACAATCTTCCATTTAACTCTTTCCCTGCCATTGACAAGACATCCTGTTTATTAAGAGACCCCTCTTCATCGCCAAAGATGAGTTTTTACAGCAGTCCGTGTTCTAGGTGTATTACGGTAAGGAAGGCCCTAGTGCATGCCCAGAGAGAGTTACGGGACTTTAATACAACATAAGTTGGCTTGTCAACCGCCATTAAATCGTACAAGAAGTAGTAGTAGTTATGGGACTTTTGGGTCTTCCCGGCGAAATACAAAGATGATCAGCATAAAAGGAAGGATCAGAGAAAATGTAGATCATATCACATCTAAACATGAAGAGGTACTGTATACAGCTGAACAGACACTGGAGGAGTTGATGGACTCGGACTCCGATCACTCATGTTTTGAATCTGATCAGGACGAAGTAGTCAGTGAGAGAGATGTCTTTACAGACACAGAAACTTCTAGTTGTGTCGTGGATAGACCGATAACCTGTCGATCTGGACGAAGACGAAGAGCATCAGTCTGTTTGTGTGGACACTGATAGTTCAGACAGTGATACTTCAGACACTTCATGAAGAGATTCAAGGCTGTCTCATTCTCTGATCAGATGTGCCAGAGCTAATAGAGGTAAATATTTTGTGAACATAAATTGTGTAAATACTAGGGGTGTGACGAGACACTTATCCCACGAGACGAGATGAGACACGAGACTGGGTTCACAAGAACGAGACAAGACAAGATTTTTAGACTTTTTTTTCAAAGAAATCCTCAATGATGAAATATATAGGGAAAAATAGTCTTTTATTTACCTGAAAAACACAAAATGCAAAAAATGTAGGTGCATTTTGAAATCAACTAGTGCTTTATGAAATTAAACTTCTATTATATCTATATAATAAAATATGTCTATATACAGCAATAAACAACATGTAAGCTAGAGCTGCACGATTCTGGATAAATTGAGAATCATGTTTTATATATATATATATATATATATATATATATATATATATATTGGAGATCACGATCTCACAATTCTGAAGAAAAAAATATTAGAAAACTAAACAAAATAACAATTTACTAGTGGTTTTGACAAAATGTTTATTGCTTAAGTCTTTAAAAAAATATTAATTTGAACAAAATGAAAAAAATGAATAAATGGACTCAGTGTCTCATTTAATAAAGACACTATTGGAATCTCCTGAATGAATGATTCAATGACAAATACTTTTTTTAAACGGGCAGCTGTCGCCACCTGCTGGAGGAAGAGTGTAAGCGTTACAATACACACACGTGTTAATTTTTTTGTTCGGGCAAATGTTAAAATTATGTCATTAATGACTCACCCTCATGTCGTTCCAAACCCGTAAGACCTCCGTTCATCTTCGGAACACAGTTTAAGATATTTTAGATTTAGTCCGAGAGCTTTCAGTCCCTCCATTGAGAATGTATGTACGGTATACTGTCCACGTCCAAAAGGGTAATAAATACATCTTCAAAGTAGTCCATGTGACATCAGAGGGTCCGTTAGAATTTTTTGAAGCATCGAAAATACATTTTGGTCCAAAAATATCAAAAACTACGACTTTATTCAGCATTGACTTCTCTCCCGGGTCTGTTATGAGCGCGTTCACCTCACATCCGGTTCGGGAACGAATCACTCGATGTAACCGGATCTTCTTGAACCAGTTCACCAAATCGAACTGAATCGTTTGAAACGGTTCGCGTCAACAATAAGCATTAATCCACCAATGACTTAAGCTGTTAACTTTTTTAACATGGCTGACACTCCCTCTGAGTTCAAATAAATCAATATCCCGGAGTAATTCATTTACTCAAACAGTACACTGACTGAACTGATGACCGAGCCAGATAACGAACGAAAGATTGACTCGTTCTCGAGTCAAGAACCGGTTGAATCGGTTTTCGGATCACCGGTAGTGATGGGAAGTTCTGTTCTTCTCCGCGAACCGGTTCTTTCGGACAGTTTGATTCAATAAACCGGTTGCCGAAAACGGTTCACCAGTTCTTTTGCGCTCGACGTAATGACTTCATTGGCGATGATTGCCCTTGATTGAAGCCTTCGGTTTACCCGCGCTCATAACATTAGCACAGAATCGGTTCAGAATCAATCACCAAAGAACCAGTTCGGTTCAGACGCGCTGTGTGTCAGTCTGAATCACCCATGCGCAGTATCATCAGCTCCTCGGTTCTCGAATCGGACGCGTCCGACAGAAACGGTTCTTGACTCGAGAACGAGTCAATGTTTCGTTCGTTATCTGGCTCGGTTCAGTCAGTGTACTGTTTGAGTGAATGAATTACTCCGGGATATTGGTTTATTTGAACTCAGAGGGAGTGTCAGCCATGTTAAAAAAGTTAACAGCTTAAGTCATTTGTGGATTAATGCTTATTGTTGACGCGAACCGTTTCAAATGATTCAGTTCGATTTGGTGAACTGGTTCAAGAAGATCCGGTTACATCGAGTGATTCGTTCGCGAACCGGATGTGAGGTGAACGCGCTCATAACAGACCCGGGAGAGAAGTCAATGCTGAATAAAGTAGTAGTTTTTGATATTCTTGGACCAAAATGTATTTTCGATGTTCAAAAAATTCTAACGGACCCTCTGATGTCACATGGACTACTTTGAAGATGTTTTTATTACCTTTCTGGATGTGGACAGTATACCGTACATACATTCTCAATGGAGGGACAGAAAGCTCTCGGACTAAATCTAAAATATCTTATACTGTGTTCCGAAGATGAACGGAGGTCTTACGGGTTTGGAACGACATGAGGGTGAGTGATTAATGACAAAATTTTCATTTTGGGGTGGAGTATCCCTTTAAGATACTTTCATTTTGAACGCTACTGTAGAGAATAAGTGTTTATACCCAAACTATAAACATTTATTCGAGTACTTATGTTAATTAAATATCTGTAACACAGAAATAATTATGTGTGGTTGAAAAGGGGAAGTCACGTCACTTTACTTTTGTAAGACTTTTTGTGTTGCTCTTTCTGGATCAGCAGCAGCATGAATGATTCATTAACATGGACAGCAACAAAACGTGCTTCAGCTCCAATGACACTCGCGATGTGAAACAGTTGTAATAGACATAGCTGAATCGTTGTCTTTCAGGAATAAGATTGTGTGTGTGTTTGAATTGAGATCGCGATCTTTAAATGATTAATTGTGCAGCTCTGATGTAAACATTCTCGCGGGACACATATCTATGGAGTGGGGTATGAGTGGTTATGAACGAATGAATGAAACGCATTAGTCCGTGTTTTAAATCGCGCTCGCGGAAAGCACTTGAGAAACTGTCTGTTTGATTATAAATTAATCGCTTCCATATTTGCCAAGAGATTAAAACAACATTTACATCACATCATTAATGAAACACAGACTGGATTTATGAAAGGTTGTCATATTAGTTGTAATACTTGACTTGTTCTGGATCTTATTGATTATAGAGATGAAATCAAGTCTGATGCAATTATCTTATTCCTTGATTTTTTTAAGGCCTTCGACACTGTAAAGCACCAGTTCCTTATTAACTCTTTAGAGGCTTTTGGATTTCACTCGAAACTCATATTGTTTAAATGTTGTACAAAGAAATAGATAGTTGTATAATTTTAAATTCACGTACATCAGCAAGGTTTCCTATTCTTCACCGAATACGTCAAGGTTGCCCTTTGAGTGTCTTTATTTTTATTTGTTGTAGAAACATTATGGTCCATAGATATTTTGCCCATTAATAACTTTGCTGGCCTTAATATCAATTCAATTCATTTTTTTTTTTTTTTCAATTCAAGTTCTTTTATTCAGCCATGATGTTATTCCAAACACAAAAAAAAAATCACATCCACAACAACATAATACATTCAATGCTGAATAGGAGCATGAGGAAGACATAGTCTTATAATTTCATGCCCCTTTTTTCAATAATCTGATCTGGCACAAAACAGATGGCTCGTCGGGTTTTGTTTAATTTTTTTTTTTATTTTTCTTGTTTTTCCCTATGTCAAGGTACAATATTACTTCACATCTAAATAAATGACAGTTTCAAATTTGTCAAACATTGATTCTTATGTTTCACTGCCTTCGTATTTTCCAAGTACATTTTGTTTATACATTTATTTTAATTGAACAATCGTGTTACATGATTTTTGAACAATGTCCAAAGAGTTCCATAAACTGATCACAATTACAAGAAACCCTTTTTGTTTTTGTGAGGTACGTGAATATGGTACACAAAAATTGCCTTTTCTTCTGTTGTTACTGTCTGTGATAAGCTTAAATTTGTTTTGGATATGTATTGGCACCAAATAATTTTTCACTCTCCACATAATTTCTAATATTTTAAATTTGACCAACTCATTAAATTTCAAGTTCTGCAATTTTATAAACAGTTTGTTTGTGTGGTCTCGTAAACCTTTGTGAGTCATAATTCTTATTGCTTTCTTCTGAAGTAAGAACAGCCTTTCTGTATAACTGGTGCATGCATTACCCCACACTTCGGTACAGTATGTTAAATATGGAACAATTAAGGTTGAGTATACAAGCTGTAATGAAGCTTCATCCAATATGTGTTTAACGTTTTAAAGAATACCAATATTTTTACTAACTTTACCTTTGATATGATCGATATGAGGCTTCCAGCTAAGTTTGCTATCTAGGATAACCCCCAAAAATTTAATTTCTGAAACACATTCAATATTTACATCCTAAATAACTAAATTAGTACATTCAAGTTTTCCCTTATTTCCAAAAACCATATATTTTGTCTTGTCCCAATTTAAAAACAATTTATTATAATCATACCATTTATTTAATTCTGTCATTTCCCTTTCAATAATGGCCATTAATTCATTTAAATCTGTCCCAGTCTTGAACACAGTTGTGTCATCAGCAAACAACAAAAAATTAATGTCTTTGGAAGCCTCAAATATATCATTAATAAATAATATAAAAAGTTTAGGGCCAATTACAGAACCCTGGGGAATTCCGCATACAAGTCAGTACATTCCGAGTGCTGGTTTTTAAATTGAACATATTGGCTTCTATTACTTAAGTAACTTTCAAGCCATTTATATGTCTGACCCCTTAATCCATAGTGTTGTAATTTTGTCAACAATAAGTTATGGTTGACAGTATCAAACGCTTTCTGTAAGTCCAGGAATATACTTACAAGATACTGCTTTTTTTCCATTGCAACAAGAATTTCTTCAGTTAAATGAATTAGTGCAACGGCGGATGATCTATTGGATCTGAATCCGTATTGATAATCAAAAAGTAAATTATTTTTTTCCAAACCATTTTTCTATTATTTTAGAAAACTGTGAAAGTATTGAAACTAGGTCGATAATTATTAAACTGATGTCTATCACCCTTTTTAAAAATAGGTATTATCTTCGCAGTCTTCATCTTTTGAGGAAAAACACCTGAACTAAAAGAAAGATTGAAAATATAAGTTAGAGGTTGAAGTATGCAATCTACAGGTTTTTTTTACAATACTCATATCTATTCAATCACCATCACAAGAAGTTTTAGTTTTACACTTACAATATCTAAGATTTCAATTTTGGTGAGTATTTTTGTTTTTATGTTAAATTTTGATACGTCGCAGGATATGACACTTACCTTTTGACGCATCAAAAGAATGAGAAGAAATAAGGGCGATGATGTCATTAAAAAAATGTCAAGTTATAGTGCTGCAGAGATCAACCTTAATTAGCATTAGCATTACTAGCCACGGCCCGACAGGTGTCGTAATACCAGTTTCGGCCATGGGGAGGCGGTATGCGGGCAACATAACCACCAGCCAACCTGCAATACACGAATAACTCGCACGGCTTGTGGGCGTACTGGAACCTGCTGTCAATCGTGTGGAAAGTACAGCCCACTACTTCATTTCAGTTCAGGGAATAGAGCGGAAGGATGGCTGAAGCCCTTGGCAAGAGACACCTACCACCACCACCCGCTACAGGGAAACAACGCGCTCGGAATCACAAATCAAATCCGATAAGAAAAGGAGCCGAACCAGAGTAAACATCGGCACTGCTTTCCATCGCTGGAGACAACTGATGGACTTGAAAGAAATGAGGTTCGACTCCGAACTTGCAACATTTCTTTTGAACTGGTAAGTAAGATGCTGTTAGTATTTCGCTAGAAGTTTTGTTTTATATGTTTGCATATTTTTTTTCGGGAAGTTATAACATAGACTGTATCGAAGGCTGTTCGATAAACGTGCTAATGTTAGCGATGGCTAACCGTAGCTGCGTTTGATAATTAGCTAGCTATAACTTACCCACAGATCCGATCCGGTTTTCACCTGTTATCTACCAAAGCCCGTCTCTACCAAGCTGATGCTAAAATGTAACATTACCTAAGAAGCTTGAAATGTCTTCGATGATAATGAACCCGAGAGAGAGAGAGAGAGAGAGAGAGAGAGAGAGAGAGAGCGGGCCCCGGCCGCGCGTGCACTCACTCACTATATTCAGAGCGGTCAAGTTTTTGCTAATGAAAATTAAACTTGATATATGCTGCTAAATTAGCATCAGGCGGGCAGCATACGTAACACTCTAAATAGATGTTGTCCCTATTTTCACTTGTATATGTGCATCTAAGAATACTTTATCGTCCCTATCTACTAATTGATGTGTGGTGTGAAAAGAGTCAATTGCGTGTGTCTCACGGTGAATGCTTGAGAGTTGGCAGCTCTGGTTACGTTGGTTGGCGCTAGCTTGGTCAACATCAGCTGTCTGATGTTGACCAATGATGTTGACAGAATGCTGTCTGTCAAATTAATTTAATTCAAATAATGTGTATATACTAATAATAATTTATTATGAACAAAACGAATATGAACATATTCACTGGTAAAGGTGAAGGGGAGTAGCTTGAAGATGTCATGTTTCAAAATCACTTGACATCACCCAACGTTCCTCTGGAGGCAAAACGTCCTCTCGGCTTCGGCTATGGCTCTAGGGTTGTTGTGAAGGTAGGGGCGGAGCATAGAGACTATGCCGTTTCTCGTTTGTTACTCTAGAGTAGACCAATTCACTTTATTGAGGCATACTGCCCCCATCTGGTATGGAATGTGGAGTATGACTTGATTTTTTTGCAAGACATGACACATGGCACCTTTAAGAAACATTGACTATAAGATTCTACTACTTCCTGTCGCACTATTACACCAAGCTACATGCTTGGATTTTTCAAGTCTTTTCGCAATATTAGGTCCGACATTGACAAAGAAGGAATTTAACTCATATGCAATATCTATTCCATTAATAATAACCTTTCCTTTGTGCTCAAAATATTTAGGTAAATTTTTACTCTGAGAATTTGGCTTCATAACCTTATTTAAAATTTTCCAAGTTTCTTTAATATTAGTCTTATAATCATACAATTTGTTTTTATAATAGTTTTTTTTTTGGCCTGTCGCATTATAGTTATTAACTTATTCTTATATCTTTTATATTTAATTTCATGATTACTAGACTTGTATTTAATAAAATCTCGGTATAGTTTGTTTTTCTTTTTACAGGCCTTCTGTAACCCACTGGTCATCCATGGTTTTTTATCGAACTTATTTACTTTACCCATTTTTAAAGGACAATTTTTATTATAAAGAGTTACAAATATAGAAAGACCTCATAAGCATTATTAACATCCTCTACCAAAACTTTACTCCAATCTTGGTTAATCAGATCCTTCCTAAATGAGCCTATTTCCTTCTCTGTCCTAATTCGAATGTATTTAACTTTATCAACATCTTTAACTTTCTTAGCAGTTTTTAGGCCACAGACGATGCGTGATCGTTGATATCACATAATAGCAGCCCCCTATAGAAGGTAATGTCAATATTATTGATAAAAATATTATCTATCAATGTTGAAGTTGTCCGTGTCACTCTACTGGGTTGTGATATCCCTGGAAACATACATTTACTGTACATTTCGTTTAAAAAATCATGGGTTGCTGTTTGGCCTTGTGGATTCATTAAATCAACATTAACATCACCACATAACCACATGGTCTTGTTTAACATTGTACAATCTATAAGTTCAGTGAGTTTATCTTTAAATACTTCTACATTTGAGCCTTGTGCTCTGTACACACAAGCTATAATAATTTTTTGCTTTGATTCCAACTCAATCTCCACCGCCGCACATTCTAGAAGACCTTCTACACTGTAAACCCTAATGTTGTCATTAATAAAGAAATCAAGTTAACATAACTTCACATTACTTATAACACACAGTTTTGCCATCAAAACTTAAACAGGTGTGTTTAACTTACTCATTGGCAGTAAAAATCTTTTGAATTAAGATTTTAAGTGTTATAAACTCAGAATTTCCATTTATTTAAATTATTCGCTACATCTCTGTTTAAAAATGATTGGTCGTGCTTGAAATTCTGCCTTGACAACAGTGCCGATTGGCCAATATAACACAAGGCGGGAATTTTTTGTCGAATTTGCTGAAGACGAAGCACTGACTGCAGGCCAGAACGGAGTCATTTGCAGAGCCACCTGAAAGAAGAACTAAATAATAAAGTTAAATAGGTAAGTAAAGATTTAAACGCAACGCATAAATATACAGACATTTTTTTTATTTCCTTATACGTTTTATTGTAATGTTATTTGCATGGTGAAAACACTTTACCGTTTTACTCTGGCAGCGGGCCAGCGGCACAAGCAGCCACACAGGCGGCGAAGCAGGCGGGAAGAGAGTCGTCGTGAAAGACTCAGAGTACACAGGTACGTAGAATAATGGTAAAATATATATTTAAATTGTGCTTCGTTGCCTTCGTGTATTTTCGCGTTATAAACACGTTTGTGTTACTAACTTTCTGTAAGAACATGTGAATTTCCCGTTTTCCTCCCGCAGGGACAGTAGCAGGCAGGCGGTTATGAAGCAGACGAGGAGTCGTGAGGCCACAGGAGTGACGTTCCACTGGTAAGTTCATCTATAACACGCCTGTACATTTTCCTTTATTGTCTGTTAAATGTTTTATTTTTATACGGATGGACAAGGTATAAATGGCTTTAAGTTAAAATCACCCAACTTCCAAACCTAGCAATTGTTTTACAGACTAGCGCTGTTAGTTTACAATAGGCCTTAGCATGATATTGCGGCTCAAACTTCGAGAAAAATCTATTTACAGACACACTGAAATGTCTCTGTTGTGAAATGACGTTTTTTTTTTTTTGGTGTAAAATTGGGCAGCCGCGTGAATACTGACTTAGGCCTAACGTTAATCGTTTTAAGAATTTCTTTGGCGGTTCATGTTCACTAAAAACCGCAGACCTTTTCCCGCCTGCGAACACATTTACAGAGATCTATTATTAATTAATAGTTATGTGGATGTAACGTGTCCCTGGTGCATAATATTAATTATTCTTTTTACAGTAGTTTTTAAATGCATCTATGGATTTTTATTTTTATTTTCTTCTTTAACAAGTTACCATTAGCAGAGCTGTGTCTATTTGCCATGTCCCCATGAGTGATTTGTAGACTATTTATAATTTTCACTGTCAGGTAACAGATTGTCGTTTTAAATATGTAAAACAAAAAAAAAAAAAAAAAAAAAAAGTATAAAGGTGTTCATTTGAGAGTAAATACCCCAGTGACAAGCTGTGTTACCACTAAAAGTAAACTTTGTGAATTTGTTAAAATAAATATTTTCAAAATTTATATATTTATAAAATATAAAATTGTTAAAATATATATTTTTAATTTTTATTAAGATTTATTAAAACTCTAGTGGCTAATAGTGACTAACAAAAATAAAGTTTAGATTACCTATAACCCTCATAATGAAAACCGTTTTAATTTGCTCTTAATTTACTCAACCTCAGGCCATCCAAGATATACAGTACTGGTCAAGTTTGGATGCATTACTTTTTAAAAATTTTTTTAAAAGAAGTCTCTTCTACTCATCAAGGCTGCATTTATTTGATCAAGAATACAAAAACAGTAATATTTTGAAATATTACACTTTAAAATAATGGTTTTCTATTTTAATATACTTTTAAAATAAATTATTTGTGCGATTTAAAGCAGAATTTTCAGCATCATTACTCCAGTTTTCAGTGTCACATGATCTTCAGAAATCATTCTAATATGATGATTTGCTGCCCAAGAAACATTTATGATTATTATCAATGTTGAAAACAGTTATTTACATTTTTATTTCATGATGCTATGATGAATAGAAAGTTCAAAAGAACAGCATTTATCTGAAATCTAAAGCTTTTGTTACATTAAACACTACCCTTCAAAAGTTTGGGGTCAGTAAACTTTTATTCATCAACGATGAGTTAAACTGATCAAAAGTTACAGTAAAAACATTTATAATGTTAAATATTCTATTTTAAATAAATGCTGTTCTTTTGAACTTTCTATTCATCAAAGAATTTTGAAAGAAATTTGTTCACAACTGTTTTCAGCATTGATAATAATAATGAATTTTTCTTGATCATCAAATCATCATATTAGAATGATTTCTGAAGATCATGTGACACCGAAGACTGGAGTAGGCTAATGATGCTGAAAATTCAGCTTTGATGACAGGAATAATATTTCACAATATATTCCTGTTTTTGTTTGTATTTTTAATCAAATAAATGCAGCCTTGGTTGGCATAAGATACTTCTTTTAAAAACATTAAAAAATTGGTTGGCATAAGATACTATATATATATATATATATATATATATATATATATATATATATATATATATATATATATATAAAATGTGTGTTTAGTTTCTTGCATAGACTTATCGTTTGGTTTCTTAAGACACCAATGTATCGTCAGGAGCCACAGTTATTAATTTTGTTTTGCTTGTACATGTTTTTTGACCCTCAAAGAGATGGTTGGCTTGCGTTATATATCACCAAAAGACAATGGTTTCAGCTAAAAATCTTCTTTAATGTTCTACTAAATAAAGTCACCCACATCTTGGATGGCCTGAGTGTGAGTAAATTGACGGCAATTTTTCAGTCTTGAATTAAAAATCCTTTTAAATGTAAATAATGAACCTTTTCTTTTTAGGTCAACACATTTTTGTAACTTGGACTGGGATGAACCTGTTGATATCTTAAAAAAATAATCAAGCATACCATGCATGCATGTCATTACTTGCCCCTTCTTAATTTTTTCAGATCTACATGGAGTTTAATAGGATTGCTGGTAAGAACTTGAAAAAGGGAATTTAACGAGACCCTTGACCAACATAGTACATGCCTCTTGGACATTTTCAGAGCCAAAAAGGGAGTTGCTGGTCAGCTCTTGATGAACCTTCTGAAGCAAACAAAGGTTAGTTAGAAGTCCCAATAATTTATCCTAGATATATCTTAGAAGAAAGTAGATTGATGTGAAACCTGTATAAACTGCAATATAGACTTCATAGTTGATCTCTGAGTAAATGTTTAAAGGATGTTATAATGTATTAATATCAAGTGGTTGGATTTAATATGATTTTATTTTTTCCACACAAGCTATCAGAGCCAACAGAAGTCCGAACTCTGGTGCTTCAAGGACTACCCCTTTGGTTTGGAGATGACTCTCCTGCTTTCTTTAAGACATGTTTGGTAAGTATTCCAAGGAGAAAATGTCCAAAAGACACTCTCTCACCCTCTATACACACTCTCTCACACATTCGCAATCTGTCATACACACACACACACACACACACTGTATTAATCTAAATTCACTCAAAAATAAATTCTGTCATTCATTACTCACCCTTGTCGTTCCATCTTCAAGACACAATAGATTTTTTAATGAAATTCGGTAACTTTCTGACCCTCCATTGACATCCAACACAACTACACTTTCAAGGACGATAGGAAAGACTTTGTTACAGTACTCTGTACTACAGTACTCCAGTGGTTTAACCTCAATTTTATGAAGCAAAACGAGTGCTATGTTTGTGCAAAAAAACATAATTTACCAGTGTATTTTTGAAAATGTTTATCTGCAACGCCTGTTTATGAGAGTATAGCATGTGTGTTCAGATTCGCACATGAGCACTACTCACATAGCACCACAATGCTTGAGTTTTGTGTTCATGCGAGAGCAGACGTAATTGCGTGAACGGGCGTTGGAGATTATATTTTGTAAATAAAGTAGTACTTTTTTTTTTGCGCAAAACAAAGCACTTGCGTAGCTTCATTAAAATGAGGTTAAACCACTGAAGTCACATGGATTAATGATGTCTTTCATACGTTTTTGGACTTTGAAAGTGGTAATTGCATTGGATCTCTAGTAAGGTGGGACTGAAACCTCATGGGTTTCATTAAAAATATTTTCATTTATGTTCCGAAGATGAACGTCGGTCTTACAGATGTGCAATGACACTAGGGTGAGTAATTAATGACAGAATTTTCAATTTTGGGTGAACTAACCCTTTAGATTGAGATTGATACAGTGTTTGTGAAAGATAGTGTGAATGTGTAAAGAAAAAATGAAAATTCTGTCAGTAATTACTCACCCTCATGTTGTTCCAAACATGTAATACTTTCGTTCATCTTCGGAAAACAAATTAAAATATTTTTGATGAAATCTTAGAGCTGTCTCACTCCTCCATAGGCTTCTATTGCAATTGTAACTTGCTGGCCCAGAAAGTTAGTAAAAACGTTTTTAAATTTTTTCAAGTGACAGTGGCTGATGTTTAAGTTTATCAAGCGACGAGAATACTTTTTGTGCGCAAAAAAAAAACAAAAATAACGTCTTTATTCAACTATTCATTTTCCTCTTTGTTTCTCTGAGTGAGTTCATGTAGTGTAACAGCGCAGTGCTTCTGGGTCAGAATGTAGGCTCAACCCAGAAGCGCTGCGCTGTTACACTACATGAACTCACTCAGAGAAACAAAGAGGAAAATTAATACTTAAAGTCGCTATTTTTGTTTGTTTTTTGCAAACAAAAAAAAGTGTTCTCGTCGCTTGATAAACTTCAGGTTGAGCCACTGCGGTCACTTGGACTATTTTAAAATGTCTTGAAAACTTTCTGGACTGGCAAGTTTAAATTACAGAGAAGACGATGGAGGAGTGAGACAGCTCTCAGGTTTCATCAAAAATATTTTAATTTGTGTTCCGAAGATGAACGATAGTCTTACGGGGTTGGAACGACATGAGGGTGAGTAATTACTGACAGAATTTTCATTTTTGGGTGAACTAACCCTTTAAGTTGCAACTTTTGAAATGTAAATTAGCTTGCATGTATGTGAATTTTAATTTGTTAATGTTTATTCACTAGATGTCACAGCTCAATTCTTGATGTGCCAGTGGGGATTGTGATAGTTGAAGCTGGGACGACTCTTAAGCCCCTCAACTCTCTGCATTCGTCTCCCTCTTCGATTGGAATAGTAATCGAGGGAAAATTAGGGATGGACAATCTACATGACCTTCCTGAAGCAATGTGCCTTCTGTTCTGACTAATTTATGCATTGCACCTGAGTTACCCAAAGTCGCTGATATACACGTTTGACTTCATTCAGCGCATTCTACTTTCCTTGGGGCAGAAAGACCTGCAGCCTAAAACACAGTCTTTGGCAAACCAGCTGTTTGGTTAAAATGGAGAAATTGCATAACGCACTTTTAATAGCAACAGATTTACATTACACATGGTCTTTTGAAAATGAGACTGTTAAAAATACGAGTTTACTGTTTTACTCATGTGTCTTTTAAAAATGAGCTTACTGTTTTGCTCGTGTTTTGTAAATTGTGAGCTTACTGTTATGAATATGAGCTTACTGGGTTTTTTTTTAATGTGAGCTCAATGTTTTGTAAAAATGTTAGCTTACTGTTAAACATGAGCTTATTTTTTTTAATGTGACTTAAAAATGCAGCTTACTGTTAAAAATTAGCTTACTGTTAAAAATATGAGCTTAAAGTGCCATTCAAGTGTCTTAATGTGGCTTAAAAATATAAGCTTGATGTGAGCAATGTTTCCTAAATTAATGTACATGTATAAACCAAATAAAGCAGTTTATGGAAATACAATATTTGTATTAAATTATTTATAAATCATTAAAACAAGTAAACGACCATATAAAACTCGAAAATTTAAGTTAAGTCTATTTGCCTTTTTAAGTTATCTGTACTTAAACATTTAAGTTAATTCAATGAAGAGACCAACATTAGGTCAACTCAATTGAATTGAGTTGTCAATTTTGCCATTACTCAATTTTACTTACGCAACCACTTTAATCAAATCATTTGAGTAGTCTTAACTTATTAGGGTTTACAGTGTATAGCCACAGACATCCTTTCAACAATCTTACTTGTGTATGTTTCCTTGACAAACAATGCCACACCTCCTCCTCATTTTCCCGGTCTGTCAACATGATACAAACTATATATCCATCAATTCCCAAATCATAACCTTTGTCGGCATTTAACCATGTTTCAGAGAAAGCGATAATATCAAACTGACTTTTTAATGTATTTAAATACCCTATAATTTTATTAAGGTTTATATAAAGACTTCTGCAATTAAAATGGACAAGTGAAAAATTATTATCTAATTTAACATTTAAGTTGAATTCGTCCTCACTATAGTATTCGCACGGAATTAAATTATGGTTGCGCACATGCCTTTCTGAATCCAATTCTACATCCAAATCATATATTTTATATTCCCCATTTTCTCTAATTTCTAATGAGTTCATTTGTTCAGCCATTATTCATTAATCATATGTTCAAACATAAATGCACAAGAACAAAACTCAATGCTCGACAGTTCCATGATGAACCAGGCCTTTAAAATAAAAACTTGTAGTCAGTACCTTGTGCGCGCGTTCCCTTCTTAATATCATTGTCCCAGCCATAATCTTGATCCGTAGACGCTCCAAAACCCCTTGTGACTTAAACATGTAGCTCCAGTTAGATGCTTATTGTCCAACAATGATTTGACAGCATCTACGAAATTGCACTCCGACGTTTGCCTTCTGCGAGGACTGACAGTTTGCCAACCAGCTGCACATAGCGTTGTCTCCAAGTCTGGTTCCTCCTCAGGTAGATCCATTGTGATGCCGACCTCAGATAGGCCTCGCATAGCTGCCGCTGGGTTTTCAAAGATCTTAACATTACCGTCTTCACAGAAAATCTTTAATTGGGCAGGTGTTATGCGGTGTTTAATCTTCCTCTCGCGCAGCACTTTACACACACCTTTGTATTTTCCCCTTTCCTTGTAGACAGCTGGAGTAAAATCTTCGTCAAAGTAGATCCTGTTACCGTTCACTTGTACGATTTTCTTCATCAACGCTGCCTTAAGCACACTCTGTTTTCTGGCATAGCTTTGAAATAACACCACAATAAACCGTGGACGCTCATGTTGCCCAGGCCTCTTTGGCACGTATATCCTGTGCGCGCGTTCAATGCGAAGCTCTGCGGTAACACCAAGTTGTTCCCGAATCAGATTCGACACAAAGTCAATCATATTATTTCCCTCACTTTTCTCGGGCACTGAGTAAATCCTGATGTTGTTCCTTCTTGAGCGAGAAGGGTATTCCTGCACAACCGGAGGCTGCAGTTTCAAGACCGCAGTTCTAGGACCGCAGTTCTAGGACCCTAGTTTTTTTGTGACAGCGCCACCTACTGTACTGGATCAACACTAATTAAAGATGGACGACGTGGACCGCAATCAGACGGTGAGTACCGATGTTTAATTAAGTTTTATTTTATAACGTTTAAACGGTGCGAAGTTTACATAGTGAGAACTGCTAACTATGAATTAATAATTAATTCCCACCTAATTAAGAATTCGTGAGCTAGTTTTATTAATTACTGCGACGTTAATTCGTGGCCATGATTTCATAAATCCTTGTTGAGTTTTAATGAGGAAGTATTATAAGTGAATCTAGCCAACACATTAATTAAACTTATCAGATGACAAGAGCATGGTTGATGTAAGGTTTGTAAGATTTACCTGCAGCTTAATGTATTACTGTGAATACTGGCTTAATATTCGTTGTTTTACCATATTTAAGTATAAAATATATTTCATAATTAAACTGCACAGACTGCCTAGTTGCATGTTAGCCTGTTGTTTTGGCATTGTTTTGCAATGATGAATGAGGCGTTTGGCAGTTTTAATAGCTTGTTACAATTTGTCCTAATCTGCAGGCCTACTCCACATACAGTCCATTGTTATCATGTGTTAGTTTCTGTCATATTCTGCATGGCCAATATGAAGTGATTTTATGGATTTGGTTTGGCTCATTGTAGGACAGATGATTTAAAAAGGGCACTAGGGCTATTTTCATGATCTCAAAATATTCTAACAAGTAGGCTCTCTCTTTTCAAGATGCATATAACAATCCAAAAAGGGAGATCCCTGCCCGAATTGAAGAGATGCACCACATGCTGCAAGGACTTTCACTGCCCGTTCTGTAGTTCAGCTTTGTTCCACCCATCAAAGTTGAGCAAGATCAGAACCCATTTAGAGAGCCATTTCAATCGTGCAGTTATCCATGAAGGTAAAATTTTCAAACATTCCCTCAGGAAATGCAATTGGAGTTAAAATGTGCATTAAAAGCAGAATGTATTTATGATCAGTTCCATTTGAGCAGTGAATCAAAGCTCTCTGATTTGTTTTTTGAAAACCAAATACCTAATTCAAATTTTGGGTATACATAATTTACAAATTGAAATATATGATCTATTCTATGTTCTTGTTTATACCATTATAGGGTATACCATTCACAGATGTGGGTTACATTGCCAACCACAGTTGCATTACCACTGTATCCACTGCCAGTCAATGCTGTTACGTAAATCTGATTTCATTAAACACTTGTCTTCGCGCAACGAGAAGCACCCTGACATAACCAGCACAATCCCAGCTCTGACATTGACAACCATCCCATCTCCAAAAAAGATCAAGTTGGCAGTTCCAACAACAGCAACCAAACACCATCCCAGATCCAATTACAACCACCACCACTCTGCCATCAACCCCAAGTGAACAGATGCAAAGGGTCTGTGTGAAGACAAAACTAAAGAAAAAGTGTCCCATATGCCACCATCTCATGCATAAGACAAAATTTAAAGAGGCACATAGAAAGGAAGCACACAAGTAAACGGAAAGGACATCACAGCACCCTCCCACCTTCAGAATGAATGTATCGATCTGGAGAATGGAATTTATACCGTCAACAAATCATTTCATGGTACCAGTATACCTCTGCATGTTCAAAATAAGATATGGGGGAAAATCAACATGTTTTCTGTGAATCCACTGAGTGCCAGGTGAACATGGAGTTGGCATGGAGGAGTGGGTTGACAGCATATCAGTGCATACACCTTAAATCAATAACATACTGTTTCATCCTATGCTTCCTTTCCTGTACTGAGTGAAGATACACTTACTGAAATGGGTGAAGAGCAAGTGGTTTGGTGAGGATAAAAAGAAGGTTTGCTTTGATCTGCAAAACCTTGCCAACAGCAACCATGTACCTTTGTCTGTGTACTGCAAAATTGGAATGCCTCAGTCAGTGAAATACATCTCTATTTATGAGCCTTACAGTGTCATATTACAGTCGATTGGGAAGGGTCATTGTGTCATATGACACAAAAAAAAAAATTCATGGCACTGTCCTTGTCATCGGACAAAGAGATCATGCGTACACAAATATATAGGAAAATGGCACTTATTTCAGACACACCGTGAACTTTTCAGAAAAGTGCGGAGCACTGAGGAAGTGGAAGTCCTAACATCAGCAGGGGATGAAAACAGAGATGATGAGGCTGATCTGGGTGACATAACGTATCCACCAAAAGATGAACAATTGAAAGTCATGGTCCAGTATATTCTGAAGAACAAAAAGTTACCTGTTGTACTTCCTGAACATTTTCGGCTTCCATCAGTGGAAAAGGAATACCCAAGGCATCTAATTCCAGAAGAGATGATGTGCCAGCACTGCCCTGGCAATGTACCCCTGAGTGACCCGGTCCTTATCACACAAAAGGTGAAAATCCTCACCAGCTCACGTATTGTTCAAGGTAATTCCATAATGTATATTCATTATTATTATTATTATTATTATTATTATTATTATTATTATTAAAATTTAAATCTGCTATGGGAGATTTGGGATACTTTTAAAAATCATTCAATGTTTTGGAAACTGTGATTTTTGTTGAATCTTTGAATTTCCAGATGTTTCTACCTACTGTAAGTCTTGTCATCAGTTTGGAGCCTACTTTTGCTACCAAGAGTGGAAAGATGGCATACACAATTTTAATGATCGGATACTCCTTGACCTCCCTTTATGCATAACTATTAGGAATATGCTACAGTATTTTGTATCTTAATTTTAGTATAGTCTGTAATTCAGTCCTTTTGTGGGGGAAATGTACAGTTAAAAATGTATGGTATAATTGTTTTTTCATTATTATGTTTCTTTCTTTGGTCCATACTGCTTTCAGCAGAGTGGTAGAGTATTTGGAAAGGACTACAGGGGTGCAGTTTCCCTCAGCTGATACGATTATGCAAGGATATCTTCACTTTGAAGCTCTTACAGAACATGACTATGAGTATTCCTGCGTGAACTGTGGGGACCATCCACCAGTTGTCATCATGGACCTCCATAAGAAGGGGGCCTTCCATTTGTCAGGTAAGCATGCTTTCATTGAAAAGTGTTATCTTCTAGTATTAAGTTTCACCCAAATACACCCAGAGTTTCACACAGCTTTTAATTTCTATACACATTTGACTTCTGTGTAATGTTTTTACATTATTTCTTTAGTAAGTGACCTTTCACCACCCCCAGAAGACTTCAATGGAGAGGTTGATATGCAAATTTTTTGGGAGGCACTTTCATTGGAGAGGATTGGTCGAGGATTTGTAACAAGTAATTCAAGCAAGCAAACAATTTTCTGAATATGTTAGCCTTTTTTTTAATGACTGCAAAATTGTGTGGCAACAAACAAAGTAACATGGACATAGATAGATAATATGTTTACATTTATCACTATGTAAATATTAAGCTATTTTAACAATTATTTGTTGTTATTTGATGTCATATTTTCAAAGGTCAACAAAAAAATCCATTTACAGTCCCACCAAGTTATAACTTTTGGGCACCATGGATAGGTCCAAAAACATGTAGATCAAACCATGTCCTTAATACGGAATATCAAAAAGTCCGTCCTCCAAAACCGGCTGAGGTCTCTGAAATGACAGTAATAGAGGACTGCCTAAGAGAGGAACTATACAAGCAGAAGGTAAAAACACAATTCATTAGATTTTCTATTTTTAGTTGCCATTATTTTCAAAAACATGTGTCTCCTCATACATTTAATTTGTTTTATTTTATAGGTTCAGGTGGTTAGGAAATTATGTAAGGAGTGTGGGTTAGATTCGTCTGGATCACGAGCTGACCTCCTTCTGAGATTGTCAAATGAAATGAAGTCAAGGCAGACATACGACAAGGTTTTTCAAAAGATCTGGGCTGCTTCAGGTAGGCTACATTTTACATAGTTTACTTTGTGTGTGCTAGCATTATTTTGAAGGGTTTGCCCCTGGGTGGAATAACTTCCAAAGGTGCCTCTCTTTAATTATCTGACTTTTATTTTCAATGTACTCTGTACGGATGAACCCTTTTTAGTTGGTTAAACAACTTTTTTTTTCCCCCATCTCAGGTGGTTGGGCTGTAATTATGTGCCCATGCGGCATTGTGTACAGCATAAAGTGTAACATTCGAGCAGAAAGCCCACGTGACTTTGCAGACATGTTGCTTTCTTGGAAGCACATGCCAAATGTTATCATATATGACTTTGCACGTGGGTTAGCAACCCACATGAATCTTAGAGAACCAGAAAGTTTACCTTTCAAACCCTTTGAAGGACGGTTAAGCCCCCCAACTCCAGACAACATAGCCCAAGCCAAAGATGGGAAACTGAAGGTCTCACTACCTTGGCTGAATTGTAAAAAAATGATTCCAGACCCTGAAGGCCATCCAGTGACTGGTTCAGCAGAGCATTATGCTCTGTATGACCGGTTCCACGAGGACAATACGAAAGATCCCCGTGATGTCCTGCGGAAGCTTTGCACGGTCCCACAACTGGCTGGAAAAGTAAACAGTCAAGTTGCAGAACAGCTATTTTCCAGAATGAAGAAAATAATTACTTTTTTAAACATGGCTTTACCTTCAACACATCTGTTCCTTATGAGGAATATTATACACCATCATAACACGTACAGAAATGAACAACGTCTAGACAACATAAAAAGGGCTTTTGGAAATGATGTCACAATGAACAGGCACAGCCAGGCAGTGTTGGGTAATTTTATTTTTTTTCTTTTTAAGCAATTCTGTTTTAAATGCAGCACATTTATTGCTCAATTTTGAAATAATTATTTTTTTTTTTTTAGTAAATCCAGTTTCCCCAGAGAAGGTCTCCACTGTTCCAATGGGCATTGATGTACCAACTGGTAAGTAATGAGGGACTCATTCTGCTCTTCTCTTGTCAAATTCTTAATTATGTTTTTCTGTATGACAAAAGGCTTATGGAATATCAGTGCTAAGAACTTCTTTCATTTGATGGGTTAACCTTTTTTTGAACATGGACTGACCTGTATGAATAGGAACACTTAGTCATTTTCGGCTTTAGTTTCAGCAGAGCCAGTGCCCAAGACAGCATCCCTTGACACTCCCAAGGGAGCTCCCAAGACTGCACCCAAGCCATCGTTCCTCACTGCGCCAAAGCCACCACCTTTCGGCTTCTCAAAACTGTGTAAGCCCGGGAAAAAGAATTGAATCCTATCCAGGACAAACTGGTAAGCTAATTAATGTGATTTGTTTGCTATGCCTCAAACTATTATCTGATTGTTAGTTATGAGTGTAACAGATATTTGATCTATGATCTGTACAGGCCACACCGCACAGTGTGCATGTCACCCACTGTGTAATTGCACAGTGTAACCATGATATAGTGAAAGTTTATCATCTACATGTTTTTAAGTCTTTCTGGTTTAAATATTAAAGTCATTGTAAACCATCCGAATGCAAGAATATTTGTTCCTGTACTAATAATTGTTATTTCTAGCTCAGCTATGTTCTGGACACGAGACGGCCTGGAGCAGAAATTATTATAAAAGAAGGGCCCACATGTCTCACCCGTGAAGAGTTTTGGAGCCTAGGGTTACAAAGAGACATGGATTCCCAGGTGCATAGTGTGAAGCTTGTAAAAAATATGATGGGATTAGTCATTTTTGTATTTTTTTTTTTTTTATTTGCTTTGGTTGTTTTCTTGTAGATTGGGAATGCCTGCTTCAAACTGATTCATGAAGCAGCTCAGCAACATGTATGTGACATGTATAGAAACACAAGATTAAAGCCTAAATTAACATAATATGTACTGTATGTTACTGTATTCTCTCATATTATTGTCTATTCAAAGTAGTTACATGCTTTCAGTTTTTTTTTTTTTTTAACTATAGGGAAAAGACATATATAGATATATGTCTAATGACAAGACATTTGATTAATGTTTTACATGCTTTCAGTTTTTTTTTTTTTTTAACTAGGAAAATGGGCCAGAAACCCTTCGTTCTCTGGTGTAAGGGATTGGTACTGTTACAAGATTCTAGATAGTACATGTAGTGGTAATTGTTAAATCATGAAAGTTCAAACTGTCAATTCCAGCTCTACTTTTTGTCCTAATGACTCTTAAAATGTTGTGTATCTTTTACCAAATATCACATTATAGATCATGAAGCCACTCATGAGAGAGATTGTCTTTTTAGACTCACTGTACGCAATGCATGAGTCTGGATTTGGTGATGATGAGTACAGAGCCATTTTTTAGGTTCACAAATGAGGCATACTGTTTGACATGTTCAAAATAACAATTTATATTTTCGGCTACGGCCTGTACTGATAATTTTGGCTACGTTCTTATAGCCTGTACTGATATATTTCGGCTATGTTCTTATAGCCTGTACTGATAATATTTTGGCTACGTTCTTATAGCCTGTACTGATATATTTCGGCTACGTTCTTATAGCCTGTACTGATAATATTTTGGCTACGTTCTTATGGCCTGTACTGATATATTTCGGCTATGTTCTTTAGCCTGTACTGATATATTTCGGCTACGTTCTTATAGCCTGTACTGATATATTTCGGCTACGTTCTTATAGCCTGTACTGATATATTTCGGCTACGTTCTTATAGCCTGTACTGATATATTTCGGCTATGTTCTTATAGCCTGTACTGATAATATTTTGGCTACGTTCTTATAGCCTGTACTGATATATTTCGGCTACGTTCTTATAGCCTGTACTGATAATTTTTGGCTACGTTCTTATAGCCTGTACTGATAATATTTTGGCTACGTTCTTATGGCCTGTACTGATATATTTCGGCTACGTTCTTATAGCCTGTACTGATATATTTCGGCTACGTTCTTATAGCCTGTACTGATATATTTCGGCATGTTCTTATAGCCTGTCTGATAATATTTTTATGGCCGTTCTTATGGGCTGTACTGATATATTTCGGCTACGTTCTTATAGCCTGTACTGATATATTTCGGCTACGTTCTTATAGCCTGTACTGATATATTTCGGCTACGTTCTTATAGCTTTACTGATAATATTTTGGCTACGTTCTTATAGCCTGTACTGATAATATTTTTGGCTACGTTCTTATGGCCTGTACTGATATATTTCGGCTACGTTGCTTATTGTACTGTATGATATATTTCGGCTACGTTCTTATAGCCTGTACTGATATATTTCGGCTACGTTCTTATAGCCTGTACTGATATATTTCGGCTATGTTCTTATAGCCTGTACTGATAATATTTTGGCTATGTTCTTATAGCCTGTACTGATATATTTCGGCTACGTTCTTATAGCCTGTACTGATAATATTTTGGCTACGTTCTTATAGCCTGTACTGATATATTTCGGCTATGTTCTTATAGCCTGTACTGATATACTTTCGGCTACGTTCTTATAGCCTGTACTGATATATTTCGGCTACGTTCTTATGGCCTGTACTGATATATTTCGGCTATGTTCTTATAGCCTGTACTGATATATTTCGGCTACGTTCTTATAGCCTGTACTGATATATTTCGGCTACGTTCTTATAGCCTGTACTGATATATTTCGGCTATGTTCTTATAGCCTGTACTGATAATATTTTGGCTACGTTCTTATGGCCTGTACTGATATATTTCGGCTATGTTCTTATAGCCTGTACTGATATATTTCGGCTACGTTCTTATAGCCTGTACTGATATATTTCGGCTACGTTCTTATAGCCTGTACTGATAATATTTTGGCTACATTATTATCATTTTAATTTTTTAAAAACATTTTTTGTAGGAATCTTGCACAAACAATAGATCCTGGGAGCTGGACTGAAAAGACTGGGCATGATATTGCGGTGATTAATAAATGGACATTTAGATACTCCAAACAAATATATATCCCATATTCTGCATATCATGTAGATGTCATAATTTAAAAGAGTGGCAGTGGCTTTCATCTATTTGACTTGTGTGTTACCTTTTTTGCTGCTTTTAGGGATTGCCACGCCAAACCTTTGGAAATGACTGCGGGATTTTCATGCTTATGGTAAGGTCTCAATTTTTTGTCAACTATATACAAGTTTCTGTCAACACTGTGAATAAAATGTCTTCCATCTTTTCTATTGCAGTATACCCTTTGCATTGTGACAGGTGTGGGGTTTGACTTCCAGGAGGTTAGTTGGTTTAAAAAAAAATAATAATGTACAAGGAAATTTCTCACTTTTACATGTTGTCTGTGTGTACACTCTTCATCATGAAGAAAATAGATACATCATGAACTAAACGATTCTCCTCATCACTGTCACGCATCTTTCAGATGGACATGCCTTTAATTCGAAAGTGGTGGTGTCTTCTTCTGATGGAGCGCTTCAAAATAGAAGGGTATGACACCACTAAACATTATATGTATATTAATTTCTGTACAAACAGACTGGACCTACCTGTGCTTTTAAACAGTTTAAACCACACCTTTCAGTCAATTAGACATTTGTGTGTGTCACTTGTACACCAAATGCCTTAGTTTTTGCCTATGCAGTACTTTAGATTAATCTTCTTAATGTCTGAAAGGCATGGTCAGCGGTTTGCCTTCTGGACTGATGAGGCCAGAAGCTTGGTCCAAGGAACTCTTCAGCCTGTCTACAGAGTCCCAAGACAGAGTGCTGTCTCTGAGAAGGTCCCAGTCCACATTGAGTCTGTGGATGACCGCACCACAGAAGAAAAGAGACTGGTGGACTTTATAGTAAAGTTACAGGGATCTGAGGAGCATTTGGTGGTACAATTGTATCTTTTAACTATGCTGCAAATTATTGTATCTTTATCTTAAAAGTATACATTTCTTATAAATAACTGTTTTTGAACCATGGTTTGTCCATAAGGTGTACTCAACGGGAAGCCCTCTAAGTGGTTACATAAGGTAACCTCTTCCCGGGTGCCTGTCTACCTCGACAGTGAGGAACAGCAGGACATCTTGTTTGCTTATCTGAGAGGAGTGCTGGATAGAACACCAACAGAATTGAGCTTCACAGATGAAGTGCAGTTCATCTGTGATGTTCTTTTTCCGGAGGTATGCCGGTCCATGTAATGTGTTTGTTTGTGTCCTGCTCCTGCGCTTACAAAAGCTACTGTATAAACTACATGCTGGTGCTACTCGTGCATGGACCCATGTTTAATAGCTTGCTGTTCAGTAGTGCTATAACAGTATATTTATATTAATGTTTTTCATAGGCCATCATATATGCCCTGGCTGCCCTCCGGAATTTGTCCTTGCAGGAGGCTGAGCAGGTCTTCCTTTCTGGTCCATATTATCATTTCAGGTCAGAGTACAATATGAATTATTTTTGCACAATGCCTAGTGCACCATTTTGCTACTGATATTTCTGTTATCACAAAAGTGATTTGTTCTCTGATAACTATTTCAGTGAAGTGGAAGAATTCAATAGAAAGATTGACAAACAATTGAGGAAAGAAGGGAGATCATTCAATTGGTGGGTATTGCTCTTATGTACTTACACATTTGAAGTTTGTGATTAGATGTCAGTAACATGAATATTCTGTTTGGCTCTCTCTCTAAAACTCCAACAGTGCATAAGTGTTAAATCAGATATATATATATATATATATATATATATATATATATATATATATATATTTATATTTATTCCAGTTGAATGTTAAACAAATGTTTCTTATTTATTTATCTCTCTCTCTCTCTGTCTCTCGCTCTCTCTTTCTCTAGAGTTGAAGCCTGATGGAAAAGGGGTTCGCTTTGGTGCTGTTGTGATGTTGTCGCAAAAATGACATATATATATTATATATAAATAAAACATTCTTGAATCATTCTTGTCTCGTCTTGTCTCTCAACAACCTTTAAAATATCGGCTGTAATTTAGTGACTGCATACGCTGATTCCAACTTTAAACTTACCTGATAATGAGCTAATTCACCTTAAGGAGGTTAATCAATATACTGTATAATTCAAGAGACTAAGACTTTTAAAGTTCTCACATTTTTTTACTATTGTTTTAAAATTGATATACATTTTATATTTATATTTTGTGTAAATTCATGTTTAAATTTAAAATTGTGACTCAAAGCACACTTAGTAATTAACCTCTGCTGCATTTTGAATCAAAAATCACATTTAAAAACAAATACTACTGAGATTAATATATTGATGCTATATACAAACATGACTACAAACTAAACCAACAGGGTCCTAGAACTGCGGTCCTAGATCTGCGGTCCTGAAACTGCAGCCTCCGGTTGTGCAGGAACATACTATTGCACAAACTGGTCTCAAGTTAAATCCCAAGTCCTCAAACAGTTAAAGGTAATGAGATAATTAAGTGTCTAATTAAATGAAGATTGTGCATTAGTGATGAACACCTGCTGTTAACAATCAACATCACTGAAGAAAAGATAAACACAAGAACTACAACTGACTCCAGGCACAGCCTTGGATGAAATCAACTAACTTTTCCACCATATTTGTGGTCAGTATTTGCTTCAGCTGGGCTCTTGAGCCTTTTAGTATTTTTGATAAATTTGCGTTGAAGCAATTGTATTACTGTTTTACAGTAAAAGTTTGCACAATGTTTTAATTAAATCTTGAGCTAGTTAGTAACTTATGATTTTGATGACTGTATGATCTTGATTTAAATTTCTTGATTGTGATTTAAAAAAGAGAGAAGTCTCATTACGCAAATGCTGCCATAATGCTTCAATATTAAGAAAAAAAAAAAACAGTTTAAGATTAGGCCATTTAGCCATGAACATTTATCATATGATCCTCAACAGTGGTGAAAATCATTATTCATACTGAAGTGCATTATGGGAGTTATTCATGTATTGCAACATGAAGCATTTTGTTGATTGTCACCTTTGTAGACATTCTTATGCTGGTTCTTGATATCTGTGTGTGTCTAAAAAGCACTAGAGTTCAAATTTTCTATGTGCATTACACAAATTTAAAATGCATTCCCTGTAAATATTAGAGCAGCACTTTTTTGCGTGCTGTAGTTTCACTGGGATGATTATTAAAAATCTAAACTTATGTCCCTGTAAATATTAGAGCTTTTGGACATAATCAAACAAGCTCATTGTGACTATATATTCACTATATATCACTAATCTCTCTCTTCTCTACAACACCACATATAGAACTACGGAGAGAAATCTAGCGCAACAAGTCAAGGGTCAAGAGCACAACTAAATCAAACACTGATCTCCATGATGGTGGCATCATTTTAAAGGGGTCATGACATGGTTTTTTTTATTTTATTATTATGGTCCCCTAGGTGCAATTATAGTATTACTATAGTTTAAAAAAAAAAAAACTTTTAAAATGTAGTGAATTATGACATTTTCCCACCCTGTTTCTCGTCCTTTGATTCAAACAGTCTGTTTTTGGGTTGTTTCCCCTTTAAGAGTTCAGTGTTAACGCCCACTGTTATGATTGGCTAACGACAATGCCTATGGATCAATTATTAACGCCCCCAGCCAGAACATTTGCGGATTGAGCGTAACTGTTTAGTAGCGGGTGATGCATTCGAAGCGATGGCTCTTGCAATGATAAAACCTTATATGTTTGAGCACATCTGCGTGGCATTGTAATTTTCCTGTACACAGACCCACTCGCTGTCTGTCGACTGAATACTTGTGAGACGCGCGGCGCGACAACGATACGAAATGAGCGTAGTTGTCTTGTGCTGGAGGCGGTCATATGCAAATGGTTGGAACCTCACTTCGCACCGTGACGTCACTTCTTACCATGGATCCAGAACGAGCTGTATTTAGAGCTTGATTAAATAAATGGCTCGTTTATAATGGGGAGGACCTCTTAAGCTATGAAACTTGCAGGACGTTTTAATGGTACAAAGACCTCTTATATTCCAAAAGATCAAGGCAAATTTGGTTTCTCATTTCATGACCCCCCATCAACCAATAAAACATCAACATCTGATCCTCTGTAATTTTCAATAACAGCAGGTGTCCATCACTAATGCACAATCATCATTTAATTAGTCACTTAATTATCTCATTAACTTTAACTCTTTGAGGACTTGGGACTTGTTTTGTGACTTGGAAGGAATGACTTGGTTCCATCTCTGGTGAAATCAGCTGCTGAGTTCATGGGTGGAGCAAAAAATATGGCAGGACTTTTACTCTTTGGCCCCTGGACTTCCCACCTCTGGTTACTCTTTGGCCATGACTCCCAGCATGCATTGCTGCATGAATAAATTATGCCCCTAAATTGTCCACTTATTTTCTTGAATTCTCATGTGCTTATATTTTTGCTTTTGTCTTAAGTTTTAGTAGCATGTTTTGTGATGTTCAGAACTTAACTGTTTATTTATTTTGTGGATTGTCACCATTGCTGTGATTCATACGCTGATTCTTGATGTGTCCGTCTAAATTATAACAAAGGTTTTTTTTTTTTTAAATGAGTGATATTTTCTTAATAGTCTTTCATAACTTACAGCTCAGCAGTGTTCTTCTTTTGCTGTAGTATCAATACTCAATAAGAGAACAGACACAGGATTGGATCAAAAATAAGAGAATGTTTTGTTATGGTCAATGTATAAAGACCCACATTCGTTTACGCTGTTGACTTGTGTACTTTTGTTTTGCTATAACAGGTTCCAAAGGCGCATTGTTACAGCATGTTAAAAAAAAAAAAAAACCTTAATTGTTGAAAAGTCACGTTCGTGAGTAAACACTGATCTCAATCATGGTAGTGAAAAAAAAAAAACACCTAAACCTCTTTAATTCTGAATAAGATCTTCTGTAGACATATGACAGAAATAAAGTCAGTCTGGTTAGTAATGTGAAGGTTTTTTGAAATAAAGTCAAACTGTAATGTGTGAAGCTGGTAATGCTGTTTTAGGAGTTGTTTAATTAGATCTTGAGAGATTAGATGTCTTAGTTGTGTTTTCTCTTTTCCTTCAGTGATTCTGTTTGTTAATAGCAGGTGTTCATCACTAACGCTCAGTCATCAGTTAATCACAGAATTATCTCATTAACTTCACTGATTCAGTGTTACTCTAACACTCTGTAGTGTGCACACATTATAAGTGTTCATTTAAAACTGAGGATTTTGTTGTGGGGTTTAAAGGGTTAAAGATTAAAGATGAAGAAAAAACAGCATGAAACAATTTAACAGTATGTTTTACTGTTTCGTTTGTGGAGATCTTTAGTTGTGCTCCTGACCCTTGACTTTTTAACTTTGCTTTATTTGATTGCTATATGTGTATATTTTTTTTTTGTTGTTTAATGGTTGCCAGCAAAAAAGTGTTTTTCTACAGTTTGTTGCCGTTAAGTCAAGGAAAAAACGCCAATATACTGTAAAATGTAAAAGTCAGATTTACCAAATGAAAAAAAGTTAATTTGACTAAAATATTTGTGAACATCCACAGAAAAAAAGTTAGGCCACAAAAACTGATGTTCTGCTGCTTTATTCAAAGACAGTGAATGTGGAGTCACTGATACAGTGATGATCTCTGTGTTAAGTATTTCAGTACATACATGTGTGCTATAGCTGACAATGAACTATGGTGATTTGAGTAAAAGTCATGCATTTAGTTACTGTATTACTACACATTAAGTCTTTGCAGTTTTATATTAAGAAATCTTCCTTCTTACTGGAATCAAATGAAATAAATTCATAGTACTAACATTGTAGGAATGATAGTTTTTAATCTCGAACTGTTTGAAGCAGTGGGAGTGGAGTTAGTTTCCATGGTAGAATTTACGGTAAAATACTGTAAAAAAAAATTAAGAGTGGTAAATTAATGGTTGAGAGCAGTAAATTAGTTTTTAATCTCGAACTGTTTGAAGCCCGGTAAATTACTGTTATTTAACGGCAAAATTTTTACAGTGCATAAGAATTCAAGAAAATAAGTGGACAATTTAGGGGCATAATTTATTCATGCTGCAATGCTTGCTGGGAGTCATGGATGAGTTTTGTTCTGTGATGGTACCCATGCTTCTTTTGATTTTATAGTCACAAGCAAGTCTTCAAGTCATATCCCAAGTCCTCAAAGAGTTAAAGTTAATGAGATAATTAGTTGACTAATTAAATGATGATTGTGCATTGGTGATAAACACCTGCTGTTATTGTTGAAATTACAGAGGATCAGATGTTGATATTTTATTGGTTAAAATTGGTACCACCATCATGGAGATCAGTGTTTGCTTTAGTTGGGCTCTTGACCCTTGACTCTAATGTTAGATATTTCTCTGTAACAATGCATGAAGTGTTATAAAGCAGAGAGCTCAATACTGTACAGTGAGCAGATATTAGCTGTTTTTTTTATGCTGAGATAATAATCAAAAACTGATCTCCACAATGGTAACATCAAACAAAACAATAAAACATCATCATCTAAATCTCTGTAACTCTCAATAAGATCTTCTGCTCTCTGATCTAACAGAAATAAAGTCAGTCTGGTTAGTAATGAGTGAAGCTGGTAAAGCTGTTTGTTGATTGTTTAAATCTTCAGTTGATTTCATCTAAGGCTGTGGCTGAAGTCAGTTGTAGTTCTTGTGTTTGTCTTGTTTCTCTTTTCTTCAGTGATTTTGCTGGTTAACAGCAGCTGTTCATCAGTGTCTTAATTCATTCATTAGTTTTAATTCTCTCTGTCAGGTGAACTTTATTAGTAAACTCATGTAGGGAATAGTGAATGAGGGTGTAGGGTGGAGGGTGTGATTTGAAACACAGCCTCTGAGTGTCGACTTTGAATGTTGTTAATTTACGATATATAGCAGCAGGCTACCTTCTCGTAAAAGATGAATATTACCCAGAATGCACTGTTTTTTAATGAAAAACAGTATGTTACTGTTAAAAAAAGGCCGCTTTTTTACAGTGATTTTTAACAGTGTAGGTTTCTTGGCGATTGGAGGCTTACTGGGTGTCAAGGGAAGTTGGGAAATCATGAATCATGAATCATCCCATCTTCATAATCATGATCAGTTATAGTCACCCTGCCATCACTGTTCGCTGCTTTGCTAAAAGCACTTGGTTGTTTTTGTGCAGATTTAGGCATTTTGTTTTAATGTAATGATGTAAAAAATACTGTACAGTTTTGCTCAGTGTGAAAGATCTTTCAGAAGACTAATTTATCCTAATTAACTGAGTTTGATGCTGAGAGCATGAATGTTCCATCCACTCACAGCGCCATCTTGGCCACCCCCGACTGTGAGAAAAGTTTCAGCCCATTTAGGCATGCAAAAAGTACGTAAATATCCCGGATATAACACCTTCTTGTTTAATGGCGAATAACTCCTTAAGAGCATTATCGCCATCTATTGTACTGGGAGTCAAATTAAACTTACATAGGTAATGGGTCTGAACTTTTAGGAAATTTTTTTTAAAAAAGCTTGTGGATAATTCACTTACCCCCATGTTGTTCCAAACCCGTAAAAGCTTTGTTCGTCTTCGGAACACAATTTAAGATATTTTGAATGAAAAACCGGTAGGCTTGTGACTGTCCTATAGACTGTCAAATAAATAACAGTGTCAAGGTCCAGGAAAGCATCATCTGAATAGTCATCAGTGATTCAACCGTAACATTATGAAGAGACGAGAATACTTTCTGTACGCGAAGAAAACAAAAATAACGACTTTATTCAATAAGTCTTCTCCTCTGTGTCTCTCCAAATCAGCATATGCTGTGTAAGGATGCGCTGGTTTTTTTTTTTCAAATCAAAGCTAAATACACATAGAAACAGTGCATCCTTGTGGCGTGGATGATACAGAAGAGCATACACAGCATACGGTGATACGGAGAGACACAGACACAGTAGTTATTTTGGTTTTCTTTGTGTACAAAAAGTATTCTCGTCGCTTCATAACATTACGGTTGAATCACTGATGGCAGATGGACTATTCTGACGATCCTTTTCATACTTTCCTGGACCTTGACACTGTTATTTATTTTGCAGTCTATGGGACAGTCACAGGCCTCCCAGTTTTCATCCAAAATATCTTAAATTGTGTTCCGAAGATGAACAGAGCTTTTATGGGTATGGAACGACATGGGGGTAAGTGAATAATGACAAAATTTTCATTTTGGGGTGGAGTAACCCTTTAACTCTTAACTGATTTTACTTTTATATGGTATGTGTAAATGAGTTACAGAGACATTTTATTTTGTGTGTTCATTAAATAAAAAAAGATTGTGTGGGTTTGAGTGTGTGTGTGTGTGTGTGTGTGTGTATATATATATATATATATATATATATATATATATATATATAATAAATTAAAATCTGATATACAATTAATAAATTAAGTTTAATTTACTGCAATTATACTGCAATTTACTGCAAAAAGTGTTCTGCATTAATCCCATCCAAGTGCAAACACAGTTATAAAACTTAATGGCTGGCTTAATGGCTTCTTTATGTACAGCAGTGATGCTATATAGCACCTCAACCTCCCCAAAGAACCACTGAAGAACCACTCAAGGACCATACAGGGTTTAACAGGTTCTTTATACGGTCGTGGTGCTATATAGCACCTCAACCTCCCCAAAGAACTGCTGAAGAATCACTGAACAAACTTTTTTTTTTTTTTGTAGAGATTTTGAAATAAAAAAGTAGAGATTTTAAAACAGATAGTAGAGATTTTAAAACAGATATTTTAATAATTAGGTATCATAATTTGAAACATGATCATTGCAGGAAATTGAATTACACTTGAAATGCAATGCGTTTACTTGAGCAATCGTCATATTACACTTAAGTGAATGTCTCAAGATAATGTGGGTGTGGTTTGTGAACCCTGTTACCATGTGAAATCATGTTAAAATTACATTAAAACTGTGTTGAATACTTTAGCACAGATATTGAGGAAACAACAGTGTAATAGTTGTACCAACATTTTTAAGATCATTAATAATGCACCAAATGTGTTTTCTTTGCAGCTTCATAGTTCACATCTGATGAATCTGCTGGAAAGTTCAGCAAAATAGCTCATGAGCACATGCCCATTTAACATGATCCCCAGTTGCTCCACAACACCATTGTTCTCTACTGTTTCTTCTAAATTACGTAAACCTAACCATAACCACTAACCAGACACGACAGCGATGGTGAAACATGTTCTTCAGTGTGAGAACTGAATACTGTTAACCACTCAACACACATTTACTCTGAACCCGATCTACAGACTGTTCTTCAAATTACTCTTAGTTCACTTCTTTCTTTCAGCAGTTCAATTCTAGACAGAAAATCATTCAATTATATAAAACTGATCAAACTGGTTTGTTACTGAAAAGGTTTCCACTATTAATCACTTCCTATCAATGACTTCCTATGATTGTTTTCATACGGAGAGAAATAATACCCATAATGCACTTCCTGTCTGCTGTTTTCTTCCTATGATTAAGACTTTCAGTAAAAAATGATGGATTTGTTGTTAATATACCAAACAGTAATGTTTTTACCACATCAACAAATGTGATGACATGATGTCAGAACTGTTTGATCTCTGAGGCTTTCACATGTTGATCTTCCGGCTCGTCTCGATATCCACACTTGAGGACATGAGCACCTGAGAGCATCAATGTGACAGGAATTAAAACTTTGCCCTGTATGTTAATTTGATTCGAAAATACATATAACTTGGTAAAAAAAAATTATTTGTTGTAATTTGTTATTGCAAAGGTGCATTGTAAATATATAAAGATGCATGTATTTTGAAGCAGCACCACTGAACAGACAAGTGTGTGAATAAAGCGCTGTATAAACTGTTAGTTTTTCTCTCCTCTCAACACTATGATGGTCGTCCTCTTTGTGGGAACTCAGCTGGTTTAACACAAATTGTTGTTGGATCTTATGTGTATGTATTTATTTTCACTAACGTTATTTATTCACAAAGAGTAAGTTTCATCATCACTTGATTGTAAGGATTTCATAGCTTATCATAAAAAACTGAATCCCCCCCCACTCCCTGCCAATTGCAAACAGGACAAGGAAAGCCTTAAGGAAAGCTGAAGAAAGCTGTTCTCTGCATTTCCAAGAGACAAGGCTATACTTCCACAGCCTAATGTTATATTGGTACTAATTAAAACCCAGAATAACCCTGAATGAATGGCCAGAATGACCCTGGTCTTATTCAAACCACTCTCTCTCTCTCTCCCTGGAATATACTTCCAAGAGCATGTTTTACCTTTGTAAGGGTAATTTTTATAACAATATCATTTAATATAATTACCTTATTAAATGTTTCTGTCGTTTTTGTCAAATATTTAGAGGTGGATGCTGCACACTGCTGGTGGACGAGGAGATTGCCCCTTCTATGTAAAGCGCTTTGAGTGCCCAGAAAAAGCACTATATTAATGTATGGAACTATTAATTATTATTATTTAAATATAACCAGTTTCTTCAGTCTTTGAGTGCCCAGAACTGCATTCAGAATGATTTACACAGGCTTGTTTAATGCTGATTAAACCTGTTTAATGCTGATCATGTACTGTATGTGTATTTACACAAAAACTGCATAATGTAAAGAGCGTAGAAATGAAAAACACAGGAACTCATTAGTGAGTCAAGCTGACATATCATGACAAAATCATTGTATATTATTGCCCTTGATGTTGTAATAATGATTATTAATTTTGATTAATAGAAAGTTTTGAGGGGGAGCATCTCATATTCTGGTCTGTGATAAACATAACTATACTTTGACATTTTGTTGTACAGCGTAAACTGCACACACTCACCCCCAAACATTCATATGTATTAACATATATGGAAAAATAAACAACTGTTTCAAAATTTGTGTTTTCTGCATGAGTGTGTGTAATTTGCATTGTAGAGCAAAATGTCAAGCATCATCAAGTTGTTTGAAAACTAATGAGTGAATTCAGACAATGATGAACAGCTGCTGTTAACGAGCAGAATCACTGAAGAAAAGAGAAAAATGAAACTACAACTGACATACAGCCACAGTCTTAGATGAAATCAACTGAAATTAAACAGCAGAGGATCATTAAACAACTCCACAAACAGCTTCACCAGCTTCACACATTACAGTCTGACTTTATTTCTGTCATATATCTACAAAAACAATTTGAGAATTAACATTGGTTTAGATGTTTTATTGAAAACGTTTTGTTTGGACCTCACCATCGTGGCGATCAGGGTTTGCTTTAGTTGTGCTCTTGACCCTTCACTTTTTATAGTTAGTTTTTCTAGTCGTTGAAACTGTGTTTTGTAAAGCACGTTTATTACAGCAAGAAAAGCTTTGGTTAGTTACTGATGATGATGTAGTATGGTTTTTTACTTGTTTCCTGTTTTCACCACTAATTTACAACAGCTATATGTCACTGCAAAATGAAATGATAAAGAACCACGATGTATTTTGAAAACTTATGTTCAAAGCCTTTAATGCAATGCATGATTTTGACACACAGAGATATCAAGAATCAGCATATGAATCTCAACAATGGTGACAAAATCTTAATGAATCAGCATATGAATCTCAACAGCACAGTACAAAACTCACCCATGACTCCCACCTGAACTGTCCACTTATTTTCTTTAATTCTTACTATGTGCTTTTATTTTTGCTTTTGTTTTTGTGTTGAGTTTTAGTAGCGTGTTTTGTGATGTTCAGAGTCAATCTGTTTATTAATTTTTTTGGATTGTCACCATTGTTGAGATTCATACCCTGATTTTTCATGTGTGTGTTTCATAGTATGGCAGTACTTTTTTTTTTTTTTTTTGCGAGATTTATGTCATCCTTAGTAATAATCCACTTGTTCATTTGTTCTAATATGTTACCATAATATTCCTTTGGTATGAAAAGAGATTCTGGACAAAATCAGTGAACCTGATTTTTAAAGATGATTATGTCATTTGTAATTTTTCTTTTGTTTTAATATGTTTTCTTGATATTATTTTTGAACCTGATTCAACAAAGGTGTTGAAAAACACATTCTGGACAAAATCAGTGAACCTGATTTTTAAAGATGATTATGTCATTTGTTCCAACTTAAGCAAACACTGATCTCCATCATGGTAGTGTCCGAAAACAACAACATCTAAACCTCTGTAACTCTCAATAAGATCTTCTGTAGACATCTGATAGAAATAATGTCAGTCTGGTTAGTAATGTGAATCTGGTGAAGCTGTTTTAGGAGTTGTTTAATCAGATCTTGAGAGATTTGATGAATTCTTTTATTTCAGTTGATTTAATCTAAGGCTGTGTCTGAAGTCAGTTTGTAGTTGTGTTTCTCTTTCCTTCAGTGATTCTGTTTGTTAATAGCAGGTGTTCATCACTAATGCTCAATCATCAGCTAATCACAGAATTATCTCATTAACTTCACTGATTCAGTGTTACTCTCACATTATAAGTGTTCATTTAAAACTGAGGATTTTGTTGCGGGGTTTAAAGGGTTAAAGATGTAGCTGGAAAAGAACAGCATGAAACCGTGATTTAACAGCAATTAACTAATTAATTTACAGCAACAATATGAAGAATAATTTTTATTTAATTGAATGTAGTTTATTTGTAGGTAACTGTTTTTCTACAGTTTGTTGCCATTAAGTCAAGGAAGAAACAGCAATATACTGTAAAACGTAAGAGTCGGATTTACCAAATGAAAAAAGTTAATTTGACTAAAATATTTGTGAACATCCATAGAAAAAAAGTTATGCAAAGTCATACACTGATAATGAGAGTAAATACTGAACTCAACTGTATTAATGTGTGATTGCACAAGAGAGATCTGTCAGTTTAATGTAGTTTTTGTGGTTCACCATTGTGCTGGAGAGTAGAGCATGTGCTTCAGTCAATGATGAGCCACAAACACTGATGTTCTGCTGCTTTATATAAAGACAGTAAATGTGGAGTCACTGATACAGTGATGATCTCTGTGTTAAGTACGTGTTGTGCTAAAAGTTTGGAAACATTACTATTTTTAATGTTTTTGAAAGAAGTCTCTTCTGCTCATCAAGCCTGCATTTATTTGATCAAAAATACAGAAAAAAAACAGTAATATTGTGAAATATTGAACTTAAAATAATAGTTTTCTATTTGAATATACTTTAAAAAAATAATTTATTCCTGTGATGCAAAGCTGAATTTTCAGCATCATTACTCCAGCCTTCAGTGTCACATGTAACATCCAGTCTATCACATGATCATTTAGGAATCATTCTAATATTCTGATTTATTATGAGTGTTGGAAACAGTTCTGCTGTCTAATATATTTGATGAATAAAAGGTTAAAAAGAACTGCATTTATTAAAAAAAAAAAATTCTAATAATATATATTCTAATAATATATTTTCTTTACTATCACTTTTTATCAATTTAACACATCCTTGCTGAATAAAAGTATTGATTTTATTTTAAAAAAAGAAAGAAAAAAAAATTACTGACCCCAAATTACTGACCAGTAGTGTATATTATTACAAAATATTTATATTTTAAAAACATAGCTTCTTTTTTTTTTTTTTTACTTTTTATTCATCAAAGTATCCTAAAAAAGTATCACATGTTCTGAAAAAATATTAAGCAGCAGAACTGTTTCCAACTTTGATAATGAATCATCATATTAGAATGATTTCTAAAGGATCATGTGATAATGATCCTAAAAATTCACGCTTTGCATCACAGAAATAAATGATAATTTAAAGTATAATACATTTAAAACAATTATTTTAAATTGTAATAATATATCACAATATTATTTTTTTTTTTCTGTATTTTTGATCAAATAAATGCAGGCTTGATGAGCAGAAGAAACTTCTTTCAAAAACATAAAAAAATAGTAATGTTTCCAAACTTTTGACCTGTACTATCTCTGTGTTAATACAGGTGTGTTGTAGCTGACAATGAACTGCAGTGATTTGAGTAAAAGTCATGTTTTTAGTTACTTTACTATTGCACATTAAGTGTTCACAGTTTTATATTAAGAAATATTCTTTCCCCATAGACTCAAATGAAATAAGTTTACAGTACTAACATTGTATGAATGCTAGTTTTTAGTAAAAGTCATGTGGAACAGAGTTAATTTCCATGGTAGAATTACAGTAAAACACTGTAAAAAAATTAAGAGTTGTAAATTAACGGCCGAGAGCTGTAAATTAATAGTACTGTACTGGCACCCCTGCTGCGAGTAAATTACTGTTATTTAACGGCACGATTTTTACAGTGTGAGATTGATTCAGAGAATTTTGTATTTTATATATATATATATGTATATACATATATATATATATATATACATACATACATATATATATATATATATATATATATATGTGTGTGTGTGTGTGTGTTTGTGTGTGTGTATATATATATATTATACTTAAGGAGCTCATTAATTAAACACAATTTGGAATTCATGTCCACAATTTTTTTGTATTGTGTCATTAGTTGTCTAAATTTGTTTAATAATTTTTACACAAATACTATTATAAAATCTAATTTCACGATTATTTATTTTACTTTATAATTTATTATTAATTTATTCTTAATTTTTTTGTCTATTCTGTATTATTCCACTAAACCCTGAACTCTCGGTTGATTAACCCCAAACTTTGCTTACTTGAGGTATGTGGTTCCAAAAATGCGTCCGGGAGTAAGTTCATTCAACTCAGAGTATGTTCCCGGTTAAGACTCAAGACATTCTCAACAGAGCGACGAATCGACGAGTCACTATGGAAACGGACGCTAAGAAAAAGCGCGCCAAGCTGTTTCTTCCTTCTTTTGTTCATTAGTTGTTTACATGCTGAGTGCATATCACCATCTAACTGATGGCTGTGCAATCATTTTTTATTTTTTTCCATTTAATCTTTAATCCTTGAGAATGTGAATTATATTGTTTGTTTTATGCTAATTATATATGAAGTCATATCAGATATGTATTTTGATTTAGAATTTAGACATTCTAGAAAATCCATGTGTGAGATAATATAAAATGTAATAAATAAAATAAATAAGTAGATACACAGTAAAACCCCCAGTGTTAAATTAACACTCACGGTATTTATATAATCCACACTCAGAGTGTTAAAAAAGTAACACTGAAGCAGTGTTAAAGTTAATGAGATAATTAATTTAGTAATTGAGTGATGATTGAGCATTATTGAAGAACACCTGCTGTTAACAAAACTGAATCACTGAAAGAAAGAGAAACAAGAACAGAAAAAAGAGAGACGATCAGAAATACAACTGACTTCAGCCACAACCATAGATGAAAACAGCACAAGATAAAAGACATTAAATATCTCAAGATCTCAGCAGAGGATAATTAAACAACTCCACAAACAGCAACACCAGCTCCACGCATTACTAACAAGATCTTGATGTTTTAGTTTTATCAATTTAGTTACCATTATCGAGGTCAGTGTTTGCTTTAGTTGGGCTCTTGACCCTTGATTTTGAAACTGTGTTTGTTTATACATGTCTGCTATGGTAGCCTGGTGTTGATAGTTACTGTTCAATAATACTAATAATAAAAAAATCATCAGCATTTAGTGGCTTTTGGAACTAATTTTGCTCAGAGCATTGTCACTGATTGGTTTAATGTCTAATTTTGTTAGTGATCACGGGAAATATAAAGCATGCTCCAACAGTTTTATGATTAATCTGAAAGAGTTCAGGTGTATAATTTATTCATGCAGCACTGCATGCTGGGAGCCATGGATGATTTTTGACGGGAGCTCCCAGAATGCACTGCAACATGGAGCTTTAGGTTGATTGTCACCATTGTTGAGATTCATATGCTGATTCTTGAAGTCTGTTAGATAAAGACAATCAAAAAATTTAACAGAATAAGTTTCAAAAGTCTTCCAGATAAATCTTAAAACAGTCATATCTTAAGCATTATATATAACATAAGATCAATTAAAAAATTAACTTATTAAACTACCATCAGCTAGACAAGTGATTTTATGTTAAAAACATATTTTTATTGAAACATAAAGACCTGATCACATTTCCTTTTTTTTTTGTGCCATAACAAACATGTGCAAACAAGCACACAGTTATTGCAACCAAAGAAAATCTAGTGTTTTCAAAGTCAAGTATCAAGAGCCCAACTTAAGCAAATTTTCTTACAAATGCGCGTTTGTGTTAATGGCTCTTAATTGTAAGGATTAAGCACTGACCTCGATAATGGCAATTTAATTGATAACAAACCTAAAACATCAACATCTAAAGTCCTATCCTCTGCTGAGATCTTGAGATATTTAATGTCTTTTATCTTGTGCTGTTTTCATCTATGGTTGTGGCTAAAGTCAATTGTATTTCTGATCGTCTCTCTTTTTCTGTTCTTGTTACTTTTTCTTTCAGTGATTCAGTTTGTTAACAGCAGGTGTTTTTCAATAATGCTCAATGATCACTCAATTACTAAATTAATTATCTCATTAACTTTTACACTGCTTCAGTGTTACTTTTTTAAACACTCTGAGTGTGGATTATATAAACACTGGGAGTGTTAATTTAACACTGGGGGTTTTACTGTGTATAAGTTAAACATTACCTTGTCATAGTATTTTAGAATTTATACAGATAACTCTTATATATGCCAATAAAAGAAATAATCATATAATAATAATAATACATTACCTTATTTATTACTTATATTAGCGCTTCCTCATTAACATATCAAATATATATATACAATCCTTTACAATTAATCCAGAACGCGGCAGCAAGATTAATTTTTAATGAGCCGAAAAGAATACACGTCACACCGTTTATCAATTTGCACTGGCTACCAATAGCTGCTCGCATAAAATTCAAGGCTTTGATGTTTGCATACAAAACAAGCGCTGGCTCTGCACCCCTTTACCTAAATTCATTACTTCAGACTTGTGTGCCCTCTAGAAGCTTGCGTTCTGCAAGTGAACATCGCTTGATTGTGCCATCCCAAAGAAGCACAAAGTCACTTTTACTTTTTTTTAAATTAAATGTTCCCTCCTGGTGGAATGACCTGCCCAACTCAATCCGAGCAGCTGAGTCCTTAGTCATCTTCAAGAATCGGCTTATAAAACACATCTCTTCCATCTTTATTTGACCCTCTAACTTTTTCACTCACTATTCTAATTCTATTAAAAAAAAAAAAAAAATCTAACTACCTTTTTAATCTTTTTGTATTCTATCTATTTTCTTTTCATTTATTATACAATTATAAAAAAAAGACCTCTAACACTAGCTTGCTCTATTCTTTTTCTATCTGTTTTCTTTTTATTTATTATATTATTTAAAAGCCCTTGCTATCTAAACTGTGTTTAGGCTAACTGAGACTTGTTATAGCACTTATATATCATTGCTCTTTTGTTGTTTTTGATTGCTTCCATTGTCCTCATTTGTAAGTCGCTTTGGATAAAAGCGTCTGCTAAATGACTAAATGTAAATGTAAATGTAAATATAAAAGGCTATATTATATATTGTTATATAATGTTGTGCGCTATCTGTCACGCCCACTGAAGTCTCGCTTAAGTGAACTAACCCTGGAACAGAAGCTCCTCCGGAGCAGGTTAAGTTCAGAGAGTGAGCTGCTATGACTAATACCCTGAAAGTTACCTCCGTTTTTGGAACCGAAAGTTGAGCTTATCCACTTACTTACTCTTAAACATACCCGGGTATGTTACATAACCTGCTTTCTGGAATACCCCCCTGTAGGCTATAGAGCAGTGGTTCTCAACTCCAGTCCTCGGGACCCACTGCTCTGCACATTTTGTTTGTCTACCTTATTTATCGCACCTGATTCAGATCATCAGCTCATTAGGAGAGAGATCCATGAACTGAACTGAGTGTGTCAGATTCAGAAACATTCAAAATGTGCAGAGCAGTGGGTCCCGAGGCCTGGAGTTGAGAACCACTGCTATATGTTGGTATCGAGGATGAAAAGCAGACTACAAGTGTGTCACTTTTTCATTTGTATTCGCTGGTTGTTATTCAATTTTCTCAATGACGGTAAATTATTAGTGTTTAAAGATGTATTATTTCGATTCTGTTTCCAGTATTTCATAGGGAATGAGCGGTGTTCTGACCTGAAGCAGAAGAAAAGCTAAAATGTTGGGGTTGAAGACAGATAAAGCAATGAAACAACTTAATTTCATTTTATGAAATGTAATGTTTCGTTACATTTATATGTCACAGTTATACTACTTTAACATTAGAATTGTAAACCGAAAAAATCTACAAAATCAACAAGTGAGACAACTGTGAGCGTTAAGTTCAGAGAGTGAGTTGCTATGACTACTAACATACCCTGAAACTTTCACAATTTCTCACGAAAATTTGTAGTTTTCAAAACTTTGGAATCAGTTGATAAATGTGAACGTTATCATGTTTTTATGTAGATCACAAAAAACGCAGCTCCCCCGTTTACTTCTATTTATTTTTAAAGCAGTCTTGCCCTCACAAACATGGTGGACACGTTGACGTATCACAGCAACGGCTCAAAGCGACCAATGAGGCGTCTATGTTTTTATGTCTATGGTCTCTACCACTGGAGTCTCTACTAATGAGCTAATTAGCTGCATCAGGTGTGTTTGATTAGGGAGAGTGTAGTTTGTTGTATTGGGTGTGTTTGATTAGGGAGAGGCAATCGTACCAGAGTTCGTTTCCCCCTTTGGTTCAGTTCGTTTGGGCAGGTGTGAAAGCAGCAATCGCACTCGGGCGCGCACCAAAGGCGGACCAAACAAGCGTACCGAGACCTGCTTGAGGAGGTGGTCTCGGTACGCTTTCAAACGATCTCTGGAGCGGTACGTTTGTGGTGAGAACGTGATCCAACCTCGAACAGACCCAACTGCAAAAAGTACTGATCATTTTTTGGACTAAACCAGCTGCCGTAGTCAGCTGCGCTGTGCATTATGGGATGAGGAAGTGTTTGTTGACAGTTTGCGCTTTAGCGTGGCAGCTCGTGGATTAATGCACGCTTCCGCTTGACGTTACGAGCGATGCCCGCTCGCCGTTTGCAGTGCATTAGAACGTTGTTTTCAAGCCGCATCCGCGCGCTTAATTATAGAAATGTATTGTTTGCATATTGTGGTGTATACAAACAATGTAATAGATTATGGCCAGGGAAAAAACCAGCCCACGCAGTCGTCTCTCCATAGTTGTGTTGTTTGCTGGTTTTTCCTCTTATGTTGGAATTTTCCCGCACGTAAATTCTGACCAATCGAAAAGTAGTTTAGGAAATACGTCATGGCCAATGAGTGATGTGGATGTTGTCATGTGACTGCATTTTGGTTCGTTTCAACTGGTTCGGACCAAAGCAATCAGTGTGGTGTGAAAAGGAACCAAAAAAGCTGAAAAATGCTACAATGTATAATTGTTTGCCTTTGGTTCGAACCAAATGAACCGAACTAGAGATGTGAAAGCACCCAGTTTGATTAGGGAGAGGCGAGTTCAAAACTGCACGATTTTAGCAATCTTATAAGATCATTGCAGATCACACTGTGTGACATGGATCTGATAAACTTGGTTATGTCATGCATGCAGCCTGCAGACACTTATTAGACTTGTTCGCAAAGATCAGCTGTTGCCTGACAAAAGCAATGCATTCTGGTTTCCGACTTTGATCTCCACTGCTGCCGGCTTATGATCACATATGTGTCTTCAAAGTACCGCGATAGCAAAACGAGATGAGCCGCCGAGGTCAGGCACTGCAGTTGCTCAAAATCAGCTGCGAAAGCCTTGATGACAACACACTTTATTCTCATTGGTCAGATTCTGCAATGACAAGGACGATGTGTTGCATATTTTTTCTTAGACAAGTTCCTGTATTTAACCAATATTGCTATTGAATATCTGATATTGAAACAACACAAATCATTAACAAAAAAATAAGATTAGGCTATCTAGTAAATATATATTCTTATTGTATAAGAGTAAAGGTTTGGAAGAAAAAACGTTCTGGTAAACCTATTGCTTATATCTAAAAAATGTCTTATTGCTACACAAACAAAATTGTGCAAATAATAAACATAACGTCGTATTATATAAAAGTAACTAACACTATTTAGAGACTCTTAAAGATATGAGGAATAAAAAAGCGAAACGATTGTATAGAATACCTGATAGACTACCTTTTCTTTTATTGATTTGTTGTAAGATATCCCCCTGTGTTTCATTTCTTCTTTTTCTTTGTTCCTTTCTTTTTGGATGTTTGGAATACAGTATCATCCTCTTTAGGCCTATATGTTCTGTATATGTATATATGTTTCTGTTATACAATAAACAATCTTTGACGAGCTCCGTGTTTTATATTATCTATTTCCATGTCATTGTAATCTTATAGTGATTGTTAAATATCTACACACACATGCACACAGTACTTTGTGTTGATTATAAATACAGCCACTGAAAAAATTAAGCGACCATTTCAAAGTTATTTTCAGTTTTTCTGAATTTACTATTGATTGGTCTGTGTTTAGGTAAAATTATCATTTTTGTTTCATTTTGTAAACTACTCACAGTATATCTACCAATTTTCAGATAAAAAGTATAGTTTTCACTGGCATTCATTTGCAGAATTTTGAAACTTGAGAAACAGGTCAAAATAAGATGCTCTGTACTTTTTCAGACCTCAAATACTGCAAAGAAAACAAGTTCATATTCACTTTTAAGCAATACTCTATATATATATATATATATATATGTATATATATATATTTATTTATTAGTTCATATTCACTTTTAAGCAATACTCTATATATATATATATATATCACACAGTTTTTATGTCTTCTCATAGGCTACTGTCAGTCTTTCACATTTTTTTTTGTTTTTTTTTTTGTAATTAGGTGTGATTTTTATTTTAATGACCTCGATACATCTAGAAGTGCTGATCAAGTGAAAATTTGTAATTATCTCATTTTGTTTTTTTTGTTTTTTTTTTCTGCGTCTGTATATAAATGCAGACTTCATGTACCCAGAAAACACAGCGAGTAAGATTTAGACCTATTGATTATACTTGTTTGAATATTATTATTCCTTCACATATATTTTTTGATATTTCATCATTTGGGTCTTATGGGTGAATTCTTTACATGCATTGACACACTGCACATTTACACACAACTTTAATGAGTAGAAAAAAACTAAACAAAACTTTGTTAATTATTGAATCGTAAAGCCTTCCTGGCAATTGATGAGAACCAATAGGGAAAATAATATAATATAATGATATATATAATATAATAATAATAATATGTTGGTAAGCATTAGTAATAATGAATGGAACAGGTCTATGTTGTTATGTCCTGATTGATTTGATTGGGTATAACAGCTCTTCATTACTCTGTGTAACAACAAACAAAACAGACATTGTGACAGTGAATGTGAAGGACAGCAAGGGAAGCATCTTCACCATAGCGTTATTTATTTGATTGTGTATTGACATGAAAAATGGTGAGTAAACAGCAGAACTGTTCATGAAGTAATGATCTGACCTGTATTAGACTATTAATGTTGATTTACTTTCCAGATCAACAGTTCCTTGTCTCTGTAATGGAACAACTAAGAACTACTGAAAAGACTATTAATTTTGATTTACTTTTTTGTGTATTTTTTTAGGGAGTTTGTGTAAACAGATATCCTTAAAAACCTGACAAGTTCTGTTAACTCAAACAGTTTGAGGAAACTGATTGCCTTAAACCATTTAAGTTGAAAAAACTAACAGTTACGAGTACTCTGAACTTAATTCAGTTGAGTTCACTGAAAGAAGATATACTTTGCAATTAAGTTATTAAGTGATTAATTGAGTGATAATTGAGCATTAGTGATGAACAGCTGCTGTTAACAAACAGAATTACTGAAGAAAAGAGAAACACAAGAACTACAACTGACTTCAGACACAGCCTTTAGATGAAATAAACTGAAATAAAATACATTAAATCTCTCAAGACCTGATTAAACAACCCCACAAACAGCTCCTGTCTTAGTTTTTTCTTTGGCTGTTGTAACCATTTGTTGTAACTCAAAAGCCCAGATAAAATATCATCAGGTGTTATACACACACACACTCACACTCTTAGAAGCTGCTTTTATCCAAAGCAACTTACAGTGCATTCAGGGTAGCATTTTTTTTTAACTCTAACCTGTACCTAGATGTTGGTTGTTATACTGTATATTGGTGATGATAATCATTGATTATTGAACTGTTTGGAGTCTAATCTCTGATGAAATAGTGGTTGTGTAATTAGTTGGCTTGAATACAGTAATGGATTGATTATGGTGTAGTGGTTCTGTGATAATCAGTTAATATAAAGCATTTCCCAAACAGTTTGGTTTTCTGTGGTGTCACTTAGTCACACACAGACATCAATAATCAGCATATGAACCTCAACAACGGTGTAATGGTGCCCATTAGCTGAGTCTGCTTTATGCATGTTATTTTGTACATGAATGATTGTTGTTTTGTTTTTGTTATTATTATTTTGATCGTCATGTATTTTGTATGCATATCGTGTCATATTTACCCTGTGTATATCTGATCTGGGAACGAAGATTGATAACGTGATGCGGAGGAGAAAGTATGAGGTGGAACTAGCATGTTAATGATGTGTGGACTCGGATGTATATAAGGGGAGCGCAAACGGAGCAGAAGGACAGTTCCGCTTATGCCGGCGAAGCTAGACCGGCGTTCACTTACGTGGAATGCTTCATCGAAAGTCGGAACAATGGGCCCTGTGGTGGATTTTTGGACCGAGCACGGTATTTTCCACGAGTGAGCTGTGCTGACGCAAAGTGCCGGTGTGGTAAGCAGCGGGGATTTAAATGTGTGAACTGCTGTGTTCTGCTTATGATCGTTATGGAGTCAAACGGCCGCAAAATGAACTGGTTTTAAAGTGGACTAAATTGGAAGAGACTGGAAAACGGACTTTGATTGGTTCTAATGGACTTTGCAGGTTATTATGGTGGAATTTCCTTGTCGGTGATGCAATGTAATTTGTAATTGTTTAAAAGGTACTGGGTTATGAGCAATGTAAGCTATGTGGGGTACAAGGGGAAAAAGTGGTTTAGAAGATGAGAAATGAGATCAATACACGCCCTTTGTTTAAGCAATGTATGAAGTATGATGTGTGTGTTGTTGTTGTTGTTGTTGTTGTTGTTGTTTTTTGATCAAAATGTTAGTTGCAGTCGCAAATGGATCCAACTTATGCCCTTGAAATATACTGTGAAATCCCTTATTGTAATTTTTTGGGGAAGTGTAAGGGGATTGTTACAGAGTGGTGGCCCGTACGGGGAAATTTGGATGTAATTTGTGTTGGTGATCTGCATGTATGATTTGGTTTTTGATTGTTTGTTTTTCTTTTGATGTGCTGTAAACAAATTTAATTTTAAATTTAATTATTTATGGGGTCATTTATATAAATTGGTGATAAATGTAAAATAGGGGAAAATGGATAGTGTATCGTCGGAGGAAAATGTAGAGCAAGGTGATCAACATGCTGACCAGCCGAAACCTTTATTGAGCCATGATAAAGCATCACGAAATGAGGTTAGTGAGCTGGCTAGTCTTTTGGATGAGATGTATATAGATCAGAGGGAGGAAGAGGAGGCTGTTGTAGGGAAGAAAGAAAACTCAGTAGATGAGCAGTTAGAACTTCTCAGAGAACGTTTGGATATTTTGGAAGAACATCATAAGCAGTCGGTGGATAGTATTTTGAATAGAGAAGATGCAGTTCGAGCTTCAATTGACAGAGTGGCTGAGAATTTGAAACAGTATATTGATGATAAATTGAAACATTTAGATGAGACTTTAGTAGCATGTCTTCAGCGCAGAGATAAGAAATGGGAAGAAGAGCTAAAGAGGAATTTTCAGAAGAGCCGTTTGTCCTGGACACCTGCAGATAGTTCTACCCCAACTGTAGTTAGTGTTCGAGCAGGGAGTTCCGGAATTATGTCTCAAGCTACGCCCGTAAAGCCTCCCATTCGTATGGATTTTCCTCAGTTTGGGGATTCAAGAGAGTCTGTTGATGTTACGGATTTTATTGAGCAGTGTGAGAGTTTTTTATCTCTACGACCAATGAGTGACCAAGAGTTATTAGGTGCGTTAAATACCGTTTTGAAAGGACCAGCCCGAAGTTGGTGGTTGGCAACTCGGGCTAAGATAAATACATGGGAAGATTTTAAGAAAAGTTTTTTAGAAGCATTTCTTCCTATGGACTATGAAGCTGAGATTGAGGAACAGTTGCGAACAACAGTACAGGCTCCAACACAGTGTTTGAGAGATTTTGCATATGATTACCGAGCATTGTGTTTAAAGTGGCGACCAAATATGTCAGAAGAGGAAATAGTTAGGCGTATCCTTAATGCTTGCAACCCCAGATTGGCCAGTGGATTGAGAGGTTTGGTACCTACGGTTGAACACCTGGTAAAGATAGGTTCCTTGATTGAAAAAGATTGGAGCAATACCAAAGAGTACTGGTCCAGAGTGCAGTCGACTGGGGTGGATCGCTCTTTGAGAAAGACGGGAAAAAAGGGACACGATAGGGGAAGGGACGCTGATGTGGCCATGGTTTCAGCAGTTCCTGGCCTTTTGGTTGTACCCATTGGAATTCGAGGTTTCGAAGGAGATGCGGTGTTCGATACAGGATGTACATATTCATTGATGCGTAAAAGTTTGTGGGAAAGAATTAAGAAGGAGAATGAGGTTTTGGATCCTTGTATGGGTCAAAAGTTTATGATGGCTAATGGGCAAGAAAGTCGAGCCATAGGGAAGATCAATTTACTCGTTCACCTACATGATACCCATTTAGTTGTTAATATCTACATATTGGATGACACCCAGTTGTATATGCCATTTGTTGCTGGGGTTGGATTTTCTTTGTGCAGGTCAGGTTATGTTAAAGCCTTACCTTGGGAAGTACATCTTACAAGGGGGTAAAGAATATAAGTTTATTCAGAAGGCTGGTAACTCACTGCAGTGGGGAGAGCAAGGGTCCCAGGTGAATTTTTTACTATGCTGTCCAGGAGTCGATGTCTCAGCCAGTTTTATGCCCACTGTTAAATTTACAACCTGAAATTGTGAGACCAATGCTGGAAAAGTGGCCGTCGGTGTGGACGGAGCATAGGGGGAAAACTGATATGGCATTGCATGAGATTCTAACTACCGATGAGGTACCAGTGCGACAGAGAGCTTATATGGTATCACCTCAGAAACAAGCAATTGTTATGGAGCATGTTCGAAAGATGCTGGAAGAGGGTGTTATTGAGCCATCCTCATCAGCATGGGCTTCCCCTGCTGTTTTGGTACCAAAGAAGGATGGGACTTTTCGTTTTTTTTGCGTTGATTACCGTAAGGTAAATGCGAAAACCCATCATGATGCGTACCCCATGCCTTTGGTGCACGAAATTTTAGAGTCGCTGCAAGGTGCACAGGTTTTTAGTTCATTGGATTTACAGAGTGGGTATTGGCAGGTGGCTATGGATGGGGGTAGTAAGAAAAAGACCGCTGTGATAACGCCTCAAGGGTTATTTCAATTTAAGGTTATGCCGTTTGGGCTACGGAACGCTGGTGCCACTTTTTCAACGGCTTATGGAAAATGTCCTTGGAGAGTTGAAGGGGACGGTATGCTTTGTGTATATAGATGACGTGATTGTTTTTTTCACAGACATCAGAGCAGCACTTGCGAGATTTAGAGGCTGTTTTCCAAAGGCTTCATGTAGCTAACCTTACCTTGAATGTAAAAAAGTGTCATTTTTTCATGTCCGAAATAGTATTTTTGGGACATGTGGTATCAGGTAATGGTGTGACCGTTGATCCAGAGAAGGTGAAGGCAATTTGTAATTACCCTCAGCCAGGGGATTTGAAAAGTTTACAGCGCTTTATTGGCATGGTGGGGTGGTATCATAAGTTTATTCCCCACCTGGCAGATATCATTGCCCCGTTGAATAATTTGAAGAAGAAGGGGCAACTTTGGGAGTGGACACCGGCATGTCAGGTAGCTTTTGAGAAGTTAAAGCAGGTATTGTTGCAACCACCAGTATTAGCTTTTCCAAGTTTCTGCCCATTCATTTCAAGTGTATACTGATGCCAGCAATGTTGGTTTGGGGGCTGTCCTGATGCAAAATTTGGACTGTGAGGAAAAAGTTATTGCTTTTCGCCTCAAGGGCATTGACAGGAGCAGAGATCAAATATTCAACGGCAGAAAAAGAATGCTTAGCAGTGGTCTGAGCAGTAGAGAAATGGCGTCATTACTTGGAGGTTAATACATTTGATGTATTTACGGACCACAGTGCTTTATCTTGGGCTTTCAATTGTCCAAAAGCTACTTCATGACTGACAAGATGGATCTTGAGGTTACAAGCATTCTCATTTCGGGTCCATTATCGAAAAGGGTGCTGTAACGTAGTGCCCGATGCGTTGTCCAGGTCACCAGAGTTGCCAGATGGCGATGTGTGCGTTGCTGTGGCGAAAACGTCGTGGGCAGAGCTAGCTGTAACCTTGCATGACATTGAGAAGTCTCAAAGAGCTGATACTATGTGTGAAGATTTAAGGCAGCCTGATGTAGATTTTACTCCAGGGCACATTGGCTATAAAGAACAACAAGGAGTTTGTACCGAGTTGTGACATCTAAACATGGTGGGTTTAATTATCAACTGGTTGTTCCCACAGAGTTGAAACCACAGTTTCTTGCCTACTTTCATGACAGTCCATTTGGTGGCCACCTAGGTAGAATGAAAACTCTTTTGAAGATTTTAGAAGTGGCATGGTGGCCATCAGTTAGGAAAGACGTATGGGACCATGTTCGTACGTGCATTACCTGTCAGAGGTATAAAGGTGATAATAAGAAACCAGTAGGGAAGATGCAAACAGTAGAGGTGTTGACCCCTGGGGAAATGCTTGGTGTCGATTTTATGGGGCCGCTCCCTGTGAGTAAGGCCCGTAATACCATGTTAATGGTGGTTGTAGATTACTATTCGAAGTGGGTTGAACTTTTCCCTTTGAGGGATGCTAAGACACCAAAAGTTTGTCAGATCTTGAAAAATGAAATTTTTTACCCGTTGGGGTGTTCCAGCCTTTTTGGTTTCAGACCGTGGACCCCAGTTTACTGGCCAAGTTATGAATAAGTTGTGTGAATCCTGGGGAGTGGTACAGAAATTAGCCACAGCTTACCACCCTCAAACTAATTTAACGGAAAGGGTAAACAAAGTTTTGAAAACAATGATAGCTTCATATGTCGGTGAGCATCATCAGGATTGGGATAAATGGTTACCTGAATTCCGTTTAGCGATAAACACAGCTGTTCATGAAACCACCGGGGTGGCTCCTGCATTGCTAGCTTTAGGACGGAATATAAAAGGCCCACTTGAGCGTTTGATTAAACCCATACCGGATACGTCAGCATATGACACTCTGCAAAAGCAACAGGAAATACAGGAAGAGGTGCACAGACATATTGGGGTAGCCAAATCTAGACAAGCTAGATATTACAATGCACGACGCAGAGATGTACACTTTGAAGTCGGGGATCTAGTCTGGGTAAGGGCTCATCCTTTGTCTAAAGCTGAAAGTAAATTCTCTGCTAAACTTGCGCCACGATGGTTAGGGCCAGCTAAGTAGAGAAAAGACTAGGTCCCATAACGTATAGAATTAGCGGGGTGTTGAGTGACGGGAAATCAGATACAGTTAATGTAGTTAATTTGAAACCCTTTTTCTGTAGCCCCAAGCCATAGGCTGGGGGGGGGGGGGATGTAATGGTGCCCATTAGCTGAGTCTGCTTTATGCATGTTATTTTGTACATGAATGATTGTTGTTTTGTTTTTGTTATTATTATTTTGATCGTCATGTATTTTGTATGCATATCGTGTCATATTTACCCTGTGTATATCTGATCTGGGAACGAAGATTGATAACGTGATGCGGAGGAGAAAGTATGAGGTGGAACTAGCATGTTAATGATGTGTGGACTCGGATGTATATAAGGGGAGCGCAAACGGAGCAGAAGGACAGTTCCGCTTATGCCGGCGAAGCTAGACCGGCGTTCACTTACGTGGAATGCTTCATCGAAAGTCGGAACAATGGGCCCTGTGGTGGATTTTTGGACCGAGCACGGTATTTTTCCACGAGTGAGCTGTGCTGACGCAAAGTGCCGGTGTGGTAAGCAGCGGGGATTTAAATGTGTGAACTGCTGTGTTCTGCTTATGATCGCTATGGAGTCAAACGGCCGCAAAATGAACTGGTTTTAAAGTGGACTAAATTGGAAGAGACTGGAAAACGGACTTTGATTGGTTCTAATGGACTTTGCAGGTTATTATGGTGGAATTTCCTTGTCGGTGATGCAATGTAATTTGTAATTGTTTAAAAGGTACTGGGTTATGAGCAATGTAAGCTATGTGGGGTGACAAGGGGAAAAAGTGGTTTAGAAGATGAGAAATGAGATCAATACACGCCCTTTGTTTAAGCAATCTATGAAGTATGATGTGTGTTGTTGTTGTTGTTGTTGTTGTTGTTGTTGTTGTTGTTTTTTGATCAAAATGTTAGTTGCAGTCGCAAATGGATCCAACTTATGCCCTTGAAATATTACTGTGAAATCCCTTATTGTAATTTTTTGGGGAAGTGTAAGGGGATTGTTACAACGGTGACCATAAAAAAATAAAAACAATGCAGCAGAGCATGCTGGGAGCCATGGATGAGTTTTGTACTACAATAGTACCCAGCATGCATTGCAGCATGTTTTTTTTTTTTGGAACCATTGTTGAGGTTCATATTCTGATTATGGATGTCTGTGTGTGACTAATTAACACCATAGAAGACCAAACTGTTTGGAAAGTCTTTTATATTAACTGATTATAACACAACCACTGGCTCTTTAAATGGCTTTCATTGCAATCAACTGAACTAATTATACAACACATATTTACTCTGAACAGCTTCATAATTGATGATTGTCATCACCAATATGCTGTATAACAACCAATACCTGATAATATTTTCTCTGGGTTTTTGAGTTATAACAAACATGTTTCTATTTTAGATGGTTTTTTGAGTTATAAAAAATATTTTTATGGAGTGATATAGGTTATTGTGTTCAGATTTTTTTTACACTGATCTCTAACATGGTTACTTCAAATGAAACAATAAATCAACATCTAAACCTTAGTTAATTCTAATTCAGATCTTCTGTAGACGTCTGACAGAAATAAAGTCAGTCTGGTTATTAATAAGTGGAGCTGGTGATGCTGTTTGTTAACAGCAGCTGTTCATCACTAAAGCTCAGTCAGCACTTAATTAATCACTTGATTACATAATTGCAAAGTTTTAAAACTTACATGGTTTAAGTAAAGGCAATCTGTTTACTCAAACGGTTTGAGTTACGTGACTTGTCAGGTTTTACAGTGTTAACATGTACCAAATAATGAACAGATGGGATTATTTCTTTAAGTAACACTGACTGCATCTGCAGCTTCATCTCAAGCCATTACCCAATTTACAGCACCTCCAACCACCCAGTGCTCCATTCCAGCCCCTGTTTGGCAGTTCTGGGCCTGGAAGTGCACCAGCTGCTACAATTTACTCCATTCCACTGGTCCTGAATGAAATGTGTTCCCAAAACATGGCCACAAACACACCGCTTCCCTCTCAAGAACAGGCAGTCGCTGCAGGAATGGATTATACCAAACCCATGTGTGCCAGTATACAAAGTGTCCCTCTTTTTAGTTCATCATTACTCTATAACTCCTAGATTTGATCTTTCTAGATCTTTGTAAAATTGTGACTGATATGGCAGAACCACCGCTATCACAAAAACTGAATAAAACTGTTTTCTCTTGTAGTATGCCAAGGTATCATCACAGCGAGGTCTCATAATTGGGAACTGCACAAACTGTGTTCAGAAACCAGCTCTCTCAAAACCTAACTGTGACATCTGCAGCCTTCGGCCTCCTGGCCAGAAAATATGATGTGCCACGTGAGTGTTAACAAACAAACAAAAACCATGTAGATGTTTGGAAAGACTTGATTTGCTAACACCAAATCTGTCTGTCACCCCCGGCATGACTCTTGGTTTGACGGTGTCCACAGGCGTGCAAGAATGCTGCTTGTAAGTGGCAATTTGGTCTGTTTTTATTGTAATTAGGGCACAATAGTAGTAGGTCAAAAATGAATGTGCAAAGTCACTTATCAAAACCTGTAACAAAAATATCAACTCCAAAATGACCAAATTAAGTGCTGTAACAAAACTATAATGACACAGCTTGTGCAACTTAAGGAATTATAAACAGATAATAACCTAAAAATAAAGTGTAATTGTTTAAAAGTAACACTTAAATACCTAAAAATAAAGTGTAATTGTTTAAAAGTAACACTTAAATACTTTTCTGTCTTATCGTCCCCAAATTTAAACCTTCTGAAATAAACTTTTGAAAAGTTTTAAAAACAATTTATGAAAAAATCTTCTGAAGCTTTTTGCATGAAAATCAAATAGGCTTATCGTTTTTTTTTTTTTTTTTTTTTTTTTTTTGCTGTTTTTTTTATCGTATCTTTTAAAAATGTGTATGTACTGTACAAAGCATTAATGCATTCTGTATAATACACATATATAAAACATATAGTTTTTAATATTTTGTGATTTATAGGTCTGCAATCTGCATTATTTGTATGATAATCAAATACAGATTTTTATTTTTAAGTTTGATGTTTATATTATATGTTGCCTACCACACTCATATGTTATTCATTTTATTTGTGCAGGTCTTAAAAAGTCTTAAATTTGAGCCTAAACATCCAGCAGATACCCTGGGAAGGGATAAAAGCTCGAGGTAAGCAGTTTTATGTTTAAGCGCCGTGTTGCGTTGATTTCATGTCTCATTTTTATTGGCTGGCCAGTAAATGTGGGTCGTAGCAGCAAACACACTGTGTGATGATCATGCTGACTTTCTGACATTGTCAGAAAATGATCGTTATGGAATGCCAAACCTGACAAAATTAGAAATGAATAAAAAATATAAATAAATATACAAAGAAATGTAAAAATGACATTGTCAGAAAATGATCGTTATGGAATGCCAAACCTGACAAAATTAGAACCATTCCTGAGGAAAAACACACCGGCTGCATCCGAAAACTCTAAAATGCTTCCTTCAGAGGAATGGGCATGTCTGAATCCAAATTCTGCTATACTTCCTGTCTCCAGAGGTACCTTACTTCAGATCTAATTTTGAAGGCAGCATAGATGTATCCTTCGCTGCCTTTGATATCCCACAACCCCATGTGTTCCATTCCGTGATGGTTGAGCTAAAAAAATAAAGATGGCATCTGAAAGTTGCATTTGGTGGTCAGTTTGTGTGTAAATGTATATTCCTGACTAACTTTTTGCACTTTTGATGTTATTTCTAGTGAGAAATTAGTATTATACCAATTAAATATTTGTTTTAGTTATCACAAAAACTAATTCTATTTTGTTGTAGATCATTAAACTGTTACTCTGCCTCAGAAGCCTGTAAGAAATCAGTTTCATGAGGAGACTTCATGCAAAAACGCTGCCTGCAAAGTCATTGCCTGATACAGAAGCGAGGCAGCAAGTCAGCTGCAGATGCAGCCAGCCTCATCATTACCCTACGGACAAAGAAATGTAGAAATGAATAAATGTGAAAATAAAATGTAGAAATGAATAAATAAATGTGGAAATAAATAATTATAGAAAAATATATAAATATATGCATAAATGTCTAAATAAAGAAACGGAAAAAAGTATAAATATTTGTTTTCTTTGTATGTATGTATGTGTGTATATATATATATATATATATATATTGTGGGTACGGAAAGTATTCAGACCCCTTAAATTTTTTAGTCTTTGTTATATTGCAGCCATTTGCTAAAATCATATAAGTTCATTTTTTTTTCCTCATTAATGTACACACAGCGCCCCATATCCAAGATGGCGCTGCCGAGTTCAGTCGCCGTCCAGGTCGCTCCGCTTAGATTGTGTTTTTATTTCCTCTTTTACCTACTTTTGCTTTCTCTTTTTGCACACATAACCTCTGCACTGATCACTTACGACAAAGGAACACTTTTGGACATTGGATACCGCTTCACTAACCTGTTTCAGGACACTTTATCCTCCAACCCATCGTGGCCATCTGAGATTCTCCGGAACACCGAGATGAACAATGGCCACCTGAATAACCCACCGCAGCGACGGATCAAGTAACACTGCGGGAAACACGCTGGGATCCGCAACAGACTGAGGAAAAGAGCTCACAGTCCTCCTCTACTGAGCATTCTGCTCGCCAATGTCCAGTCTCTGGAGAATAAGATGGACGATCTTAGAGCCAGGATAAGTTTCCAACGGGACATTAGGGACTGTAACATCCTTTGTTTGTCTGAAACATGGCTCACGCCCTCGGTCCCGGACGCTGCTGTAACGCCGTCTGAAAACTTCTCTGTTTTACGGATGGACAGGACAGCCGAGGCCGGTAAATCCAAAGGTGGAGGAGTGTGTTTCATGATTAACAAGAAATGGTGTGACCCCAGGAATATCTCCACTCTGTCGCGCTCCTGCTCTGCTCGCCTCATCTGGAACATTTATCTATTATTTGCCGCCCATTCTATCTTCCCCGTGAGTTTTCATCGATCATCGTTACTGCTGTCTACATCCCACCACAAGCTGACACCGGTTTGGCTCTGTCCGAGCTTCACGATGCGCTCAGCGGCAACATCAACAAACATCCTGATGCTGCTGTTATCATCGCAGGGGACTTTAACAAAGCCAACCTCAGGCAGGTTATGCCTAATTTTTATCAACATGTATCCTGTCCAACCAGAGGACCGAATACACTGGATCATTGCTACACTCAGTTTAAGCATGCCTACAAAGCTCGCTCACTACCGGCTTTCGGCAAGTCGGACCATGCCACCATTTTCCTCACACCGGAATATAAACAAAGGCTCGTTCAAGATCCCCCGGTGCAGAGGGTGGTGACGCGCTGGTCCGCCCACTCAGAAGCCATGCTACAGGCGGCTCTTGATGACGTAGACTGGGACATGTTTCGGGCAAGTTCATCTGACGTCAGCGAGTTCACGGATGTAGCATTAAGCTTTGTAAACACGCTAGCCGAACAAGCTACGGATACAATATCTATAAGGACCTTCTCTAATCAGAAACCTTGGGTGGACAGTACAATCCGTGCAGCAGTAAACAAACGCACTGCTGCTTACAACGCCGGTCTTTTGTCGGGAAACATGAGTGAGTAAAAAGCATCGTGCTATGCTCTCCGCCGCGCAGTAAGAGCCGCCAAACTCCGATACAGGGAACGAATAGAGTCACATTTCCAGCTCAATGACTCCCGACGCATGTGGCAAGGACTAAGAACCATCTGTGCCTTTGGAAATAAATCCTCTGCAGAGGTGAGTGCAGATCCGTCGCTGGCTGACGAGCTAAACACTTTCTACGGCCGCTTTGAAAGCAATCTGAGCAGCGCGAGTCTGCCGATCAGCGCGTCAGGAAACAGCAGTCAGAGCAGCGATAATCATGTGATCACCGTGTCTGAGGACGAGGTTCGGAGGGCTCTAAAGCGAGTGAATGTCAGGAAAGCAGCCGGACCTGATGGGATTTCTGGCCGTATTCTGCGGTCTTGTGCTGATCAGCTCGCTGGTTTGTTTACATCCATTTTTAATGAGTCTCTTGCTACATCGGTGGTTCCCACCTCCTTCAAAAAATCTGTCATCATCCCTGTGCCTAAGAACAATAACCCCTCTTGCCTGAATGACTATCGTCCAGTTGCCCTCACATCAATAGTCATGAAGGTCTTTGAGGGACTGGTTAAAAACTTCATCTGCTCCTCCATTCCGGATACTTTAGACCCTCTTCAGTTTGCCCTTCATCGCCCCAACAGATCCACTGATGATGCCATCTCTCACATCCTGCGCTCTTCTCTCACACACATTGACAGCAATAACAGGAACTATGTAAGGCTGCTATTTATCGACTATAGCTCAGCTTTCAATACTATAGTCCCCATCAAGCTAGCTTCTAAACTCATGGACCTCGGCCTGAATTCTTCACTCTGCATCTGGATTCTTGATTTCCTCACTGGTAGACCTCAAGTGGTGAAAGTAGGCCAGTTCACCTCTAACTCCATCACTCTGAACGTAGGAGCTCCACAGGGCTGTGTCCTGAGTCCCCTGCTCTACTCTCTCTACACACATGACTGCGTGTCTTCCCACAGCTCCACATCTATTATTAAATTTGCTGATGATACTGTGGTTCTGGGCCTCATTTCCAACAATAATGAGACCGCATACTTGGATGAGGTAGAGAAATTAACATCATGGTGCCAGGACAATTGTCTCTCTCTGAATGTGAGCAAAACCAAAGAGCTGATTGTTGACTTCAGGAAGAGACAGCAGCAGCCCCATACTCCTCTTATGATCAGCAGGACCCCTGTGGAGAGGGTGAACAGCTTTAAGTACCTCGGTGTAAACATCTCAGAGGACCTGACTTGGACTACACATATTCAAACTCGGGTTAATAAAGCCAGGCAAAGACTGTACCATCTGAGACAGCTGAGAAAATTCAGGGTCTCACCAGCAATATTGAAAACTTTCTATTCAGGGGCCATAGAAAGTGTATTGACTCAGTGTATATCAGTGTGGTATGGTAAAGCTCCAGTCATGACTGCAAAGCCCTGCAGAGAGTTGTGCGCTTAGCTGAGTGCATCTCAGGGTCTCAGGGTCTGCTCTCCCCTCTCTGCAGGACATCTACCTCAAACGCTGCAAAAGCAGAGCTGTTAAAATCATCAAGGATTCCATTCACCCCAGTAATCATCTTTTCACTTTGCTGCCATCTGGTAAGCGTTTCCGTAGCCTGATGGCAAAAATTGAGAGATTTGGGAGGAGTTTCTTCCCCCAGGCCATCAGGCTCCTTAACTCAAAACCAGCCTCTTAACATCTTCATGTCTCCACTTAATATTCACTTTATCAGTAAGATATTCATCATTCACTACCTCACATTGACATACTGAAAGTGTCAACCTGTTTGCACATTTGCCTCTTGTACATTCCTGTGTATCTTAATATTTAAGTCTACAGTTTACTTTCATGCACATTATTTTCCACTATATATTTAATTCTACAGTATACATCTCTTTTATATATTTTATATTTTATTCTTATATTTTTATTGTTTACTTTTATTTCATTGTTTCATAGCTATCTTTATGTATATTTTTCATCTGTGTTGTATTCTTTAATAATTGCACTGTCCATGGAGCGGACCTGACTCACATTTCACTGCTGGTTATATATGCTCTATATAATTGTGTATGTGACAAATAAAAAATCTTGAATCTTGAATCTTGAATATTTTGTATGTGTTGAATATTTTGCAGATTTCTTAAAAAAGAAAAACTGAAATATCACATGGTCCTAAGTATTCAGACCCTTTGCTCAGTATTTAGTAGAAGCACCCTTTTGATCAAATACAGCCATGAGTCTTTTTGGGAAAGAGTGCAACAAGTTTTTCACACCTGGATTTGGGGATCCTCTGCCATTCCTCCTTGCAGATCCTCTCCAGTTCTGTCAGGTTGGATGGTAAACGTTGGTGGGCACCGCAGCTGTCAGAGCTGATTCTGACCACACTGCTGTCTATCAGACAAGATCTTGGAAGTTTCCACATGACTCTTGCATCCAGTCCCCACGCTCCTCAAGGAATTCCTCATCAGGGTCAGGAGAGAATCTGCACAAAGTGCTCACTACTGTCTCCACACTTCCATGAGTGAACATATACAAGCTTTTATTTGCTGTATTTCTGCAAATGATTATGATTATAGTGGTTATGGAATCAACATATTCCATGATCTTCCACTATGTCTGACCTAGTGGTTAGAGAGTTTGACTCCTAACCCTAAGGGTGGGTTCGAGTCTCGGGCCGGCAATACCACGAAGGGGGGGTCCTTGAGCAAGGCACTGAACCCCCAACTGCTCCCCGGGCGCCGCGTCATAAATTATACCCACTGCTCCGGGTGTGTGTAAAGTTGACAATTGATATTAATTATGAGTTTGGATTGTGAATTGTGTTCTGTGTTTGTGTTGTGTGTTGGATGGGTTAAATGCAGAATGTCACTTCACTTTAAGTTTTTACGGTGAGGTTTTGAATCGATTCCAGAGTCAAGATTTTCTTACAATGTTGAGATGGTTGACAGCCATTCAACTTTAGCATTTACACAGCCCTGAGTGAGAAGCAGCAGTCCATCATTACTGCTGTAGCTGCTGGAGATACCATGTCAGCGCCAAAGAGCGCTGAGGACACGGTGGTTACATTTCATTTTAGAAGGAAATGTCCCAAAAAAAAACCAAAAAAAAAACCAGAAATGTCCTATACATTTGTGCTAACATTTTACGCAGGACGGCCTCGCAAATGAGGGTCAGTTCAGCACTGGAGGTGTGCAAAGATTGCTTCTGAAAGAGGGATGGATACCAACGCTTCATGTGCATATGTCCAGACTCCAGACAAAGTAAGCATCATCACGTGTCATATTTTGTCTCTCTGTAAGGTTAATGTTGTTAAAGCTACCATTGTCTCTGCCTGTTTTGAGTAATGCTGCTTTCAAGTGCTACCAGAATGATCGTGAATAGGAATGTGGTAGTTAAAATTGTGTTTGGAAGCACTGTGAGGTCAGTAACACTTTCACCAGCAGTTAAACCGTAACACCTGTGGTCTGCCCGCAAGCATGAGCTCTTGAATCTCCGCCCTCTTCTGAGAATTCTCATTTAAAGGGGACAAACACAAAAACAGCGCGTTTTGGCTCATACCCTAAAGTGGCAGTTTCAACAAGCTATACAAAAAAATTATCTGTGGGTATTTTGAGATAAAACTTCACATACAAACAGAGAACAATTTAAAATATTATATCAGTGCATTCTATGGCACTTTTAAAGTGGAAGTGAAGCAATCAGTTAAGTTAATATTATTTAGTAAAGTGATTTCCACTTTGATTGAAAAATATATAACAATGTAAGCATTTTTAAGTAAAAAATGATGTTTTTTTATAGCTCTTGGAGCAAGGGCGTCTCCATCTTGCAGCACCAGTGCGTGTGTGACGTCATGGGGTTGGTTCACTCGCTGGCCAGTGCAGTAATATAAGCATTTCTTTACATTTTGAACACATTAATGTTATTATAACACACAAATAATTAGTTTTTTTTTACCATAATTTGGTTGAATATTCGACATCAAACTGTCTATATGCTAAGTTTTGATCGTGGTATCCCAAACATTGTTTTCATAATGCGAGGCACAACGTGTTGTAAATAAACAACGCTTCATACAATATCATTCATGTCACGTTTTATTGTTATGTCAGACCATTAAGACATGTATTACATTGATTGGTTCACCAGTTGTATGTATCATATTTTATGTTCACCTGTGAATACAATTAGCTTTCCTGCTGTTAACAGGACGCAGTGTTTAACTAATCAGCTCTCTGAACAATCAGACCAGTGCTGCTTCCTCAATAAAGTTTATCATTCTCACGTGTTTTAAATCGTTGTGTCATTTAAATATTAAAGTGTTTTTATGCCATTCAAGTGTGAGACAGCACGGATTATATTTCAATGCAGTATTACACGCTGTGATAGATCTTTTCTGAAAGAGATTAATTGCGGTTCTCACGCGTTGTGAATGTAATCGATCATTTCTGTTCACGCCGCACACACACACACACACACACACACACACAGCTGGGCTCGGACAGCATGTGAGTAGGCCAAATTGAGCTTTCTTTCGCACCTTCATCAGCAAATGCACTCAAAGCACGTCGGAATGACAGTCTTGAGGAGAATCCATGTAAATGAGTACTGTTTCTGACCCACACTTTACCCCAAACCAGCAGCTTCACGACTTCTTCATCACTAATACTGCTCGGCCCCATCGACGTATACACTCTAATGCACTTATTATGAACTTAACAGTGCTTTCAATCTTATCTTCCTCATTTCAAAACAAGTGTGTGTTCAGAATGTAAAGAAAGGCTTATATTTCTGCACTGGCCAGCGAGCGAACCAACCCCGTGACGTCACATGCAGTGGTACTGTAAGATGGAGGCGCCCCTGCTCCAAAAGTTATAACAAAACAATCCTTTTTCTTTAAAACGGTTACATTAATCATGTTTTTTTTACATATTTTTATTAAAATGGAAGTTATTTTCCTGAATAATGCAAACTTTACTGACTACTTCATTTCCACTTTAAGGCTTATGTTTTCTCAATGGAAACAACGTTGCAGGTGTCGCTAAAGCTAGCTACCAATCGCACACAGATTTATTTTTATTTTTTTAATTAATTATTTTATTTGGCCTTGGCAATGCAGCGTTTGCACGCCATTTAAAAAAACAAAGAGGCAGTTCTACGACAGCAATATAACAAATGCACACAATAAATTATGGAGCCCTGCACATGACATGCAGAAAACTTATTTAGGCCATGAATTAAAAATTAATTCTCTCAATGTAATTAAATGGTCCCCCTTGGTGGAACCCTAATCAGCCCGGGCCCATTTGTACGTGCAAACCCAGACGCTACGCCCCTGACTGAAGGGGAATCTGCTGTCAAGTGCTGGTCAGAGTTTTTTTCTTGTTTTCTCAGAAGAAAAAATAATAAAAATTAACAACCCTCTAAGAAGAATCACAGTAGGAGCAGCAAACACTGCAAACTCCAGTGTGTGAAAAAACAGTGTGATGCAATTCATATGAACCTGCTTTACCTGCTTCATTTACAGTGATATCGTTGACTTGATTGCAAATTATTGCACAGATACTATTTAAACTGAACTGAGCTGCATGATGGCATCACTGAATTCAATGATGAACTGCTTTAACTGTCATTTTGCATTATTGACACACTGTTTTCCTAATTAATGTTGTTCAGTTGCTTTGACACAATCTGTTTTTTGTTTAAAGCGCTATATAAATGAAGGTGACTTGACTTGACTTGACTATATACCATAATTCACTCAAAAAGAATTCATAACGATCATTTTGTCTCTGTCACTTGGTTGAGAACGTGTGGAAACTTCCAAGATCTTGTCTGATAGATGGCAGTATTGTCAGAATCAGCTCTGACAGCTGGAGCATGACAGCTGCGGTGTCTCTCCTCTGAAGAAACAGAGTAAGGCCTGCAGGGTCATCCACATCTCCACCAAACACACTTGTTTCAGAAGTGATGTGAGAGGAGTGCAGGAGGAGGTCAGACACTCTTCCTGTCCTGTGAGCACACAGTCAGAAGCTGCAGACTCCAGCTCTCACATGTTTCTGGGGCTTTGAGAGAAATATGAGTACAGAGACTCAATGAACATCTGAAAATGACTCTCCTCTGTAATATATATTACAGCATCATGAAGCGTAAGCTCTAACTCATGATTGACACAGTGACTAACGGTCACGTTAGGGTTAATCTTAATCTGTATCGTCCCATCAGAGCAGCAACAGCAGATGCATCTCATGAATCCTCCATTACAAGAACAGCTACTTTCATGCTTTCTCAGCACTTGTGTTCATGAGTCCTGAAAATTTAACTTTGACAGGTGATGATAATGTAGATCAGGAGCACTGGAGCCCTGCACAGATTTAACCCTAATCAAACACATCTGATTCAGCTCATCAGCTCATTGGTAGAGACTCCAGTGGTAGAGATATTCAGCATGTGCAGTGTTGAGGAGACTCCAGAACAGGGCCCGGTTTCCCGATAACGACTGATCTTAGCACTTAAGAGCGTTTTCTACGAGTAATTTTACGAATGTTTGTTATCGTTTCATGTGCATTTCCCAAAAATGCACCTAACACAATCTCACGTAGCTGTGCTTTAAATGCTACTTAGGAGTCGCTATCCATTTGTCAAGTGCTGAAATGTCACCAAATAGAATGGCTCTAATAGTAGGCTACACACTCATTTATTGAAATGTTAACCTAATGCTGCGTTCCAGACAGCTCGAATATAATATAATATAATATAATAAGTATATTTGTAGAGACTTTATTTCCAGGCCCAAGATGGCTGCACGTCAGTAAGTCATTGACAGTTTATTTATTTATTTATTTATTTATTAAGTTTATCTCTATTTTTCCCAGTCTTTGAAGCATGTTTCCTACATTATTAGGGGCCAAGCACCGAAGGTGCTTAGGCACCTATTGTATCCGTTAGCGTGATTTTTTTCTTCCGCCGCAAGTCTATGGCAGCCCATAGAACCGCTTGCGGGAAAGTTGTGAAATTTGGCACACTGATAGAGGACAGTGTCAACATTAACCATAGCAAATTTGGAGTCTCTAACTCCAACTCTCTAGCGCCACCACTTGTCCAAAATTTCAATATTTTTATGTTAATAACTTTTGAACCGTAAGGCACAGAAGGACAAATCTTTTTTTCCTCTGAATCCTTGGCTCATGTGAACCGTAAGGCACAGAAGGAAAAATCTTTTTTTCCTCTGAATCCTTGGCTCATGCTGAGTTGTTTGAAAAAAATAGTTTTTTTTAATCGTACTAGACGGTAAGTCCGATTTTCAGGAAAATTGGCTCAGATCATCTTCAGATGATGCCGGAAAAAAGTTATGGAATTCAAGTTGATTCGTCCAATCGTTCTCGAATACCATGCAAACAAATTCTACGAAAAGCACACAAAAATGCTTGTGGGGCTATAACTCCACAACGGTTTTGGCATATTGAGACCAAACTTGGTTTGTGTTATAAAAAGCATGCCCTGAGACTACCTGCAGTGTTTCGACGTAGCGCCACCTAGTGGTCAGGAGATATGAAAAAATGCATTTTTTTGCTTATAACTTCTGAATGGTTTGGCCAAAAATCACAAAAATGGTCTCATTAGATTCGGTGGGCCATGTTGAGTTGAATGATATCCAATTTTCCCGTGTCAGCCATTTTAGGTGTCGGCCATTTTGAATTATGTTCTATATTGCTGTATTTTGTGAACGCATTATCGTATCATTACGAAAATAATTACAAAAATCTTCGGCTCCATGCCCTGAAGGTACTCAAAAAGTTTGGTGGCAGCGCCACCTTGTAGTCAAAAGTTATGATAAAATTTAGAAAAATGCTAATAACTTTTGCTTACATTAGCCTATTGTAATCAGACTGATGTTGATAGATTCCTAGGATCATGTCGAGAACACCAATACCAATTTTTCCAATATTTGCTGAACTTCCTGTCCACCATTTTGATTCATGTTGGCAACATTCTTTTCGAACTCCTCCTAGACCGTTGGTCCGATTTTCACCAAATTTGGCTCGGATCATCTTCAGACAAAACTGGCAAAAAGTTATGGATTTCGTGTTGCTACACATAACGGGTTTCGTTTAGCGCATGAACGAATTTGCTGGAAAGATGCCAAACTGCATCTGAGAGCTGTATCTCTGTTAAAGATTTGACATATTTACACCAAACTTTGTATGTGCCATTGTCCCCTCACACTGACCATGCCACATCAATTTGGTAACAGCGCCACCTATTGGCAAAGAAGTAATAAACCATTCATTAACCTTTAATTATAAAAATTTCCAAAAAATGCTAATAACTTTTGATTGCATTAGGCTATTGTAATGAAACTGGTCTCAAAATATTCGTTGGGTCGTGCCGACAACAGACATATCAATTTTTTAGTAGGAAATCTGAACTCCCTGTCCGCCATTTTGATTTATGTTAAAATCCTTCTTTTTCTAACTCCCACTCAACTGTTGGTCCGATTTTCACCAAAATTGAGTCAGATCATCTTCAGACTGTGCTGACAAAAAGTTATGCATTTCGTGTCGATTGACAAAACCATTTTCATACAGCACCGTTACAAAGTTTAGGCACGGTGCCAAAATGGTTCTGAGGCTATATCTCTGCAAAGCTTTGACATATTTGCACCAAACTTTTTATGTGTCATTGTCACCTCACACACTGACCATGCCACATCAATTTGGTAACAGTGCCACCTATTGGTCAAGAGTAATAAACCATTCATTAACCATTAATAATTACATTTATAAAAATGCTAATAACTTTTTTATTGCATTAGCCTATTGCAATGACATACAACATAGATACCAAATATGCCAGAGTAAGCTGAACTTCCTTTCTGCCATTTTGATTTATGTTGAAAACCTACTTTTTCGAACTCCTCATCAACGGTTGGTTCAATTTTCATCAACATCGAGCCAGATGATCTTCAGACTGTGCTGACAAAAAGTTATGGATTTTGTGTCGATAGACAAAACCGTTTTCGCATACCACAGCAACGAATTTGAGGTATGATGCCAAAATGGCACTTGTACCTGTACCTCTGCAGTGCTTTGGCATATTGACACTAAACTTTGTGTGTGTCATTGTCAACTCACACAGAACACACCACATCAATTTGATAACAGCGCCACCTATTCGTCATAGTTGATAAGCCAATAAATCACGCTACTAGAGGTTGTATTTATGATTTTTCCACCATTACAATTACAATTGTCCTAAAATTGCTTTTATTGCTCACTGTTGCATTTGGTCTGATGCTCCATGCCATGCTTAGCTCCTCAACCTGCCGCTGGAGTGCTTGGCCCCGTAATTGCTGCTTGCAGCTATATTTATTTTATTAATTTTTTTGTTCAGTCATTTAATTTAGTGTGTATTTGTATTTTTTTTCTTTCCTTTTTAATTATTGCATTTATAAATTCAAATTTAACTATAATCACATGAATAAAGCACTTGAATAAAGTTAAAGGTGTAATCTGCCGATTGTCCTGCAGGTGACTGCATAAATCTGTCTTCTTATGATGCACTAAGGGCATTACGATTACTCCAGAGCACTCGCAGATCTACGATGATTTTTCATACGATTACTCAGAGCACTCGTTTTTGGGAGACAGACCGTAATATTAAGATCATTCGTACGATCGTTTTTTACGAACTTCTTAGGCTTACGAAGCTTTTGGGAAACTCAGGAACGGGCTGGGAGCAGCTGGTTTATATAAACCTGCAGAAATGAATGTGTGTAGATCTGTGCTTTAGCTGCATCAGGTTCCTCGTTCCTGCTCCTAGAGAGACACTTTCTAACATTAATTCAAAACACCTCCATCAACTAATCAATGTCTTTGAGTTTGCTTGAACATCACAGCCAGCTGTGTGGATGAGGAGCCCTGCTTCACATAAAATCACTGAAATAAACACTTTAGAAACACTGAACCTGTGAAACTAACAGTGAACTTGTAAATGGTTTGCAGCAACTATCGAAAACATTTATACGAAAGGAAACAGTTGAGGAATTCAGTTAAAGAAAGAAGAGGAAGTGTTGTGTGAATGTGTGAGAATTCACAGCGTCCGTCTAAACTGTGTTCAGAGGTGATCTCAGATCAGTGTGTGTTAAACCAGTGCGGTCAAACTCACTGAGTTCCCACAAAGAGACGAAAGACGACCATCATAGTGTTGAGAGGAGAGAAAAACTAACAGTTTATACAGCGCTTTATTCACACACTTGTCTGTTCAGTGGTGCTGCTTCAAAATACATCTTTATATATTTACAATACACCTTTGCAATAACAAATTACAACAAATAATATATTTTTTAATTTGTATTTTTATTTATTTTCAAATTAAATTAACATACAGGGCAAAGTTTTAATTCCTGTCACATTCACGTTCTCAAGTGCTCATGTCCTCAAGTGTGGATATCGAGACGAGACGAAAGATCAACATGTGAAAGCCTCAGAGATCAAACAGTTCTGACATCATGTCATCACATTAGTTGATGTGGTAAAAACATTACAGTTTGGTATATTAACAACAAATCTATCATTTTTTACTGAAAGTCTTAGGAAGAGTTTGAAAAAGTAGATTTTTAAAGATTTTCAAAACAGCAGACAGGAAGTGCATTATGGGTATTATTTCTCTCAGTATGAAAACAATCATAGGAAGTCATTGATAGGAAGTGATTGATAGTGGAAACCAGTTTGATCAGTTTTCTATATTTGAATGATTTTCTGTCTAGAATTGAACTGCTGAAAGAAAGAAGTGAACTAAGAGTAATTTGAAGAACAGTCTGTAGATCGGGTTCAGAGTAAAATGTGTGTTGAGTGGTTAACAGTGTTCAGTTCTCACACTGAAGAACATGTTTCACCATCGCTGTCGTGTCTGGTTAGTGGTTATGGTTAGGTTTTACGTAATTGATCTTCTGTAGACGTCTGACAGAAATAAAGTCAGTCTGGTTATTAATAAGTGGAGCTGGTGATGCTGTTTGTGGGGTTGTTTAATCAGATCTTGAGAGATTTAATGTATTTTATTTCAGTTTTTTTTATCTAAGACTGTGTCTGAAGTCAGTTGTAGTAGTTCTTGTGTTTCTCTTTTTTCAGTAATTCTGTTTGTTAACAGCAGCTGTTCATCACTAATGCTCAATTATCCCTCAATTAATCACTTAATTACTTAATTGCAAAGTATATCTTCTTTCAGTGAACTCAACTGAATTAAGTTCAGAGTACTCATAACTGTTAGTTTGTAAAACTTAAATGGTTTAAGGCAATCGGTTGCCTCAAACGGTTTGTCATAACTTTTCAGGTTTTTAAGGATATCTGTTTACTCAAACGGTTTGAGTTAAGTTTCTTGTCGGGTTTTACAGTTAAAACGGCTCGAGCTGATCTCACTTCTCCATTACGACTGACATCACGTTACTAAATAACAACTCTAGCAGTCTCTAAACACTCGGTCAGTCAGATCAGAGGAAGTTAAAACCACAGGAGGAGCTGAGAGTATTTAAAGAAAGAGTTGAGAGCAAATCATGAAGAGAAAGACAGAGAAAGAGAAAATGTCTGAGTGTCATCTGTGTCTGCTGGGACTGATCGCTCTCTCTTCACTTCTCACAGGTAAAGAAATCTGTGTTTTCTCTTCAAGACATTCAGTGGACTCAGTCTGAGAAAGAGTTCATCTGAACACCATCAGTTTATTCTTGTGTTTGATACAGAACAGACTCATTATTCCTGAACGCACTAAAACTAGACAGTTTCACTCTCAAACATCTCTGAATTATTCTCATCTGAAGAGTGTGTTTGTGATTAGCTCTCTGATGAAGAACAAGAGTTTATTCTGGAGAGTGTGTTTGTAATAACTGGAGAAAAAGATCTGAATCTTCTGCTTTTTATGATGGTATGTTTTATGTTTTCATTTATTAATATATAACATAATGATCACTCAGATGTTCTTGTGTTTCAGGTGCCAGTGGAGTGAATGAGACTCATGTGTTCATCAGTTCTGGAGGAAATGTCCGTCTGCCCTGTAATAATGCTCTTCATGACTGCAGATCAACTACATGGAACTATAACAGATTCAGAAATTCAGGAACAGTTGAACTGATCGCTGGAGGGAAAAAGAAAAACACAGAGAGACAAGAGAGACTGAGTCTGGGGTCTAAGTGCTCTCTGAATGTCAACAACATCTCAAAAGAAGATTATGGATTTTACAGCTGCAGACAACTTGTGAATGACAAACAACAAGGACCTGATGCTCATGTTCATCTGCATGTTCTTCATGGTAATTTAACTTTTAGGTGATCAGTTTAAAAATGTCAAATTCTTCATTTAAACTCTCCTGATGATTGAAGAGTGTGTGATGTGTGTGTTATTGTGTGTTTCAGTCTCACAGACTGAGATCAGTGCAGGTCTCTCTGTGACTCTCTTCTGTCAGCTGTATTCATATGCTGGAGGCTCTTGTGAAGATTTGATCCATTCTGAGAGAATTGAGCTGTTCTGGGTGGATCAGACTGGTGTTAAACTGACGAGATCAGACTCCAGATATCAGATATCACCCTCATCAGATCACTGTATCATCACTCTGAATATAACACTCCTGAATGAAGATCACAACAGAGAGTGGAGATGTGAAGTTACTCAGAGAGATCAAGTCAAGGCCTCAATCACATACACTGTCAAGAGTTCAGGTGAGAAAACAAGCTCATTAATCAGTTTCAGACTCTCATAATGTCAGTAATATTAAGGACTGTTAGTATTACTGAAGCAGAGCAAACAGAGGAACAAAAGCTTGGTTCAGTCTGACAGAAGAGAAACTCAAAGCACGGCTGCAAACTAATGTCCAAATGTAACAGTCAAGAAGTTCAGCTGGAATTGAAGCTTGACCGCAATAATTGTAACTTTTTATGTAATGTTATGATCTAAGTTGAAATATGATTCTCATATTCTATAGCAGGGCTTTTCACACTTTCTGGAAAACCACATTTTTTCAAGGATCCTCATAATTAAAACAGTGTTTAAGGCTAAAGTGAATGTGGCTGTGCGTGTTTAACATAATATGCTTGTTTTATTGGTGCAAACAGTCCACTTATTTGCACTATTCTGTATTTTACTTAACAAAAATGAAAACTATGAGTATAAAATAAAAGTAAATTATAATGTCATTCACTGCAAACAACATTTATTTGAAATGCTGAACTTATAAAAACGTATTTAAAGTAAAAGCTGTTCATGTCCCTCTTATTCAGCGTGGATCCTTTCCATTAATGAATCGTTAGTTGCAGAGTAACATTTGGTTTCTGAACTATTATTAAAGAAGGCGTTGTTCTTCTCTAGTGTCCCAATATCCACTTAAAACAGCACTGATTCACATACCAGAATAATGTGTTTGGAAATACGCCTCGAATGCTCGCTCTGACTGTCACAGCTACATATTAAACAAGTTAGCATTGCTAGTAAGTATATTGTGCTAGAAACGATACTGTGCTAGATATAGATATGTGTGATCAGCAGAAACTAAATACTCCATCAGGCTTCATTCAAACCATAAAGGGTCTATTTTTATTTGTTTTCCTGCAAAATAACAGCAAAACCTCCTACTTTTTGTAAAATAAAGAAACAAAATGCTTTTGCCATGAACAACTTCCTAAAACACATCACAAAAATCAATCAAAACTCTCAGTTAACTGCCAGCTGTCACACAGTCATGGGAAATATATCTAGAAACCTCGAAGTGCATAATTTGAAGTGTCTGTGATTTGCTTTTTTGACGTTAGTGCATGTTTGGAATAAATGGTAGCATATTTCAGATAGTTCAGAAAACACAGTAAAGAATATGATTTCTCAGAGAAGCCCTGTTCTACAGTATGATGAATCTGAACTAACATTCATTCTCTACAGATCAAGCTCAAACCACCACACCAGTCCCACACTCTCAGGATCCCTCAACTACAAACACAGCAGAAACTACAGGTATTAATCAGTTATGAAGAGTCTCCGATAGATCTGCTAATATAATGATAATGCTGAGATATCTTGTGTATTAACTAATTAAAATATGATTGGCATGATTAATCTGAACTAACATTCATCTTTTCCAGCTCAAACTGATTCAGCGACAGCAGTGACTACAGTCCACAGCACAAACTCTCAGGATCCCTCAACTACAAACACACCTGAACCCTCTTCACACACAGGTACATGATGCTACCTACCAGAGTTTTCTGCCCATGCGCACATCAGTATTGTGTCCTTTTTCTAATGCTGAACAACAATATTTAATGTATCTGCATTACTGTAAGGGTAGGTTTAAGGTTGTGATAGGTGTAGACATTAATAAACCATAACTTTACAGGTAGCATTTTTCATTTTCGAATTGTACTATCCACTGTTTTAATGGGAGGTAGCAAAATCTGACAGGGTAGGACAAATCGACAGAACACCGGGACGTTTTGACTGCACACTTGTGCTCACATCTGCATGTAAACATGTCGTTTGTGTGGAAGTTCTTCACAAACAGACACAAAGTTTGTAATACAACATTGACTGTTTTTGCGCTAGTTCGCTGACGAAGTTTCATTCGAAGCCACAGCAGAACTGTTTTGTTTCTCCGAGCAAGACAGCGATGTTTCGATGCAGAATGAATCCATGTTTTTGAATGAATCAAGTGAGTCAATGATTCAGTAATCCATTCATTAAGACAGTAGTCACGTGCCTCATTTTTAAATGAATTAGCCATTTGAATTAATGACTAATGGCTCACTCATTAAAAATACTGATGGTTTGGTTTCATATTTAAAAGTATTGCATTTTTCCCAACATTTCTAACTTATATGTTCAAAAATATTTTTTGTTCAGATGCAGATTCTGTTTCCTCTTCAGTGAAAAGATGGAGTTTGTTGATAGCATGCACACTCTAATGTGAACATTTGCCAAAATAAATTACTCTACTGCCCACAAAGAGAAGTTTGAACACCGTTGACAACAGAGTTGCACTGACCAAAAAGTTTTTGGTATAAATGGGCTTTTTTTACTTGAAGCATATGTTGTCTTTTTCCTTTATTTTGTTGTCAGAGTGCACCAGAATGCTTCATTTACATGTTAAATTCTCAAAAAAAATATATTTTTGGATGCCCCCAGACCCCCCTTCTAGGGGGGTTACCAACTATATCAGCTTTTTGACCTCTTGTGAGTTTGCAGGTATGATCAGTGGTGGAAATTGTCAAAATAATGATAAAAATGATCAACTTTCACATGTATTTAATTATAAAAACCCTCTATATTCTATAATAACATTACACTTATTTAATATTTTCTCTAAACCTTGTTGAATATCAAGACAGACACCCTGAAAATTCTGGCCAAATTAAAGATGCGCTGTGTTTGAATTTGCACATTATAATATAACTCCTTAAAGTGATTTGCAGGGGTATACCATGATTTGTCTAAATACTCAGTTCTGATTGGCTGACAGGAATGCATTAATTTGTTTAAAATTTAAGTTTTGATTTGCTTTATGGATTGCATTAACACACACACACGTTTGTCAAAATCCCTGAAATACGACCCATCAGAGCATATGCTACAGTTGCGCCCCTATCGGCAACAGGACACTTTCATATTAATTGATTAATTTCATATTCAAGTTGTTTCCAACTTGAACTTTTAAAGGTCCCATGTTGTCAAAACTGAAATTTCCTGGCTTTTTTCATGATAACTGAGGTCTAAGGGCTATGTAACTACCATATAAGTTTCAAAACAATCAATCCACAGACAAATGCACACAGCCTGCATAAAGTAGCTGTGCCTTTTCACAAGCCGTTGTGACTTCCATATAACGGTGAAGACAGAACTACACAGTCACCGCCTTCAGTCACCCCAAGCACTGCCCATCGTCCCACCCTCCTTTCGCCAAACCCCCAGACAACATCACGTCAATGCCATTGCTGAGCAACAACAACATGGAAACATGTCAAGAAAACGCTGTTTAGTCAATGGATGTCAGGAAACTACATCATTGCCGGCATCGTGATCCTACCCCCCCCCCATACCCCCCTGCAATCCGGGCGCATCCCAATACCGTGTTCGGAAAGAAATTGGCATGTACTACGGAACCTCTAAAGTTAATAAATATGAGATGAGAGGAAAATATATATTTCAATATATAATTTTATTAAATGTGAATATATATTACATCATTGTTGTTTAAATTAATCTAAACTGTTTAAATTGCGGGCATCAGGCAGGGAGCTCGGTGCACAAGATGGTGCCGGTGAGCTTCAGCGACGCGAGTGTGTGCATACTTACTTCCGGTCTTTGTGATGTTCTCATTTACTGTAAGGAGATTGTTTAGTAAGATTGTTTGGTTGTTATTGATTATTGTTTTTTTTCAAATTACAAAGCGGATAGTGGTATATCAAAGACATGAGAAAACACCCTCCATACATTATTGCATACATCTGTGTGGAAATCCATCAAGATACCACGCAGATCAAGAATGCTTCTTTCTTCTGTTGATTATGAGGTTCAGCGTCAGTCAATGGGGATCTCTTCATTCAAACACAAACCACTCAAATCTGCAAAACTGTACATTTTCAGAGAGTTGATTTTGTTCCGACTGCTGTTTGTAAGATTATAAGTTTTGTGACGTTCAGACGATCGTTTCGAGACACTCAGATTTCTGCATGTATGTTTTATTAACTTTATTTGATAATATAATTTATAACTAACTGTACAATTTAACAATGTAATTAAGGTAGGTTGGCATTAATTAAAAGATCGGTGTTTGCATTACCTGTGTGTTTTTATTAATATCTGTTTTGTGAAAGATCTGTTGCATAAATAATTGTCTATAAGTAGCGCATGAGCGCATGCATATTTTTACGATTTATTTTGCATTAATTATCAGATAAAACAAATCAAACTCTGAATTTGTCATGTATTAGTTGTATCCTTTTACAGCCCTTTTTTCATTTAAAAAAGTAGGTTTAGAAGTTAACTGTGTAAAATATTAAAATATGTTGTGAAAATGATGATGGAACAAACTGATGTATGTGCACAATTTAGAAATGGGTATTTATGAAGATCAGTCGCAGCCCATGTCTCACAAGGTAAATATTTAATTAACAAAAATAAATAATGTAATACAAAATTTACTTAATTGGTAAGAGAAAAAGACATTGTGTAGCTGTGTGAACACATCATGTTCAACTTTAATTTTGTGAACAGTAGGGATTTAATTCATTCACAGACCCAAACATGCATAAGTTTCACATGCACTCAGTTAACATTTATAGTATAGTAATAATAGCGGTTTAAATGTTATAAGCATTTTAAGTGATGATATAAATCCTGTAAACAGGTAATATTTGGATTTCTCCGGTTCTCTGCACTGGCGTTTAGCACAACCTGAAGTATCTATGCACACACTCACTAGACCGAAAATCCAAGATGACAGAGATATGCAACTAGCCCATTATGCCTGGCATTAAAACTGCTTTTGAATGCACAATTTTAGTTTCACTTTCACGTTCGAGATTCGCGATCATACCTACTTTGTTTATACTATGGAGCGGCAGTACTTAGCACACATTTTACAAGATTATATGTTTGTCAGTGTTGGTCAGGATCTGCGATTCGCCATCGTCATCTCTCATTACTCTGTTTATGTGGTAAGTGAAATTTTATGTAGGCCTACTGTGATATAACAGGCATTAGGTAATGTCCTCAACCTGTAAGTAAACTTCTCACACATTTTATGTTTCATTATGGAGCCAGCATAATCTGAAATTATAATTTCTAATGTGATGCTAACGTGTTGCTAACTTGATGCTGACGTGTTGTATCAGTAGGAAAGCAATAATTACATAGATTGCGGCATTTGGTTTTTGAAAAAAGAAAACTAATAATAATAATTACCATTCTGATCTTGTTGTAAGAGCATTTGATGAGGTGGCTCAAACATGTAAGGCCGGAAAACATTTCCCTCAGCAGTGGCCGTCATTACAGGTGTTTCTATTTTTCTATTTGCCAGTTGGCCACGCCATGCGTCACTCAGAAAACAACAGGCCAATCAGAAGAGAGGCTCATGAATATTAATTAGACATGCCAAATTCGACCTGTTCTAAGCAGAGCTCCTGAGAAAGGAGCTGTAAATATATATATATATAGAGAGAGGTTTTTTGTGGTACTTTTATATTTTTTTTTTGTTGTTTTTGTTTTCTATTTTTTTTTTGTTGTTTTTGGTTGGTGTATAATATGTGACCTTTAAGTAATGGCAACTCAATGTTTTCAATTGGCTAACTATGTTTTTAAGTTCATCAAACATAAACCTTGTTGTTTTTAAAGTAATATTTACCTATTTATCCTTATAAGCCACATTTTTATTAAATTTTTCTACAATAGTTCAGTTCAATTGAAAATAGTGTTTACGATACAAATCGTTGCAAAGCAACTTTACAGAAAATTAAGTTTCTACAATATTTAGTAGTAGCTTATCAGTGGTGACTGTCAGTTCATGTGCATATGGCAGAAATGTGCGGAAAAATCAATTAAAGACTTAAACAGACAATTAATACTATTAACAGCAATTGTAAGTTGTGTTTGTGAGTTAATGTGAATATTGATGATATTTGCGGTAACATATTAACAACCTCATACCTAAACTTAACAAAAAAGCCTACAAACTATTAATTTTATTGAGGGAAAACTTTTAGTTAATAGTGAATGTGTTCCCTATTCTAAAGTGTTACCACACATCCTTTTCAGATGAGTGTATTCACCTTTATATAAAGCTGTTTACAGGCTTCATGGGGAAAAAAATAACAACAAAAAACACTCAGGATAATACTTGAACTATTTAAAACAGTGTATCCTGTATAGTGTTTTGAACATTGTTAAAATATCAAAAACACTTTCTTTAAAAACATTACATCAGCAAATAAAAATGATTAGCATTCAATAGCGTTTTACAGAGTAAATGTTGAAAATTAATATAGTATGTTAATAATATAGTATGTTATGTTGTGCAGTATATATTATCTTTTAATTTTATGATATGAGCTGAGTTCACTTGGCATTTAATAGTTTTTTAATGCAGATCAGTTACGGTAAGCGGGTTTTTTATTATTTTTAATGAATGTGTTTGTGTTTATGTTCACTGATCAACGTTTATATGTGAACAAAATGCTAAATTCAAACTGTTCATCATATAAAGCAATCATTGCTCTTTAGAGAATTTGAATTAAAAAGTGCTCTATTATATAAACTTTTTAAAGCATCAAAGTGGTAGCTGCATGTCCCAAAGGAGGCGCAGAAATATGTCAGATTTCATTTAAAATATGTTCATTTGTATTTTGAAGATGAATAAAAGTCTTACGGGTTTGGAGTTAAAAACAAATAAGTGACAGAATTTAATTTCAGAGGTATGAGATTTTTGATGGGAAGTGATTGGATCTTCTTGGATTTGCAAGGCATCTTTATTATCCAGATCCTGTGAAGTAAAAACAGTGTAAGCAGACAAAGATTTTACTTGTAGCTCAAGTGGTAGAGCATTGCGTTACCAAGCGCAAGGTTGGGGGTTCGATTCCCCGGGAACACATGATAGGTAAAAATTGATAGCTTGAATGCACTGTAAGTCGCTTTGGATAAAAGCGTCTGCTAAATGCATAAATTTAATTTAATTTAAATTTTAATTTATATTCTAAAACAACTGCTTGTCCACCGAAATAAAGTAAAATAAGCACAAACTAAATGTTAACTGGTAAGAAGTAGGAACAGTAATTATATTTCATTTGTACCCCATTACAATAGTGCCATTACAACATCCCAGCATCAATGTGGTCATATTAAATGTGATTCTTACCTTTTCCAGTGCAGTTGGTCTCTGACGGAGAAGATTTTAGTTTTGTCCCCAGTGATAATGAGAGCTCAATTTTGACGTCAAACTTCTTAAAATGAAAGCAAAAAAAAAGTATGGCATGTTTTCCAAACACCTGTCTTAGCTAAACTCATCAAAGTCATTTATGTAAATGGGATAAACTTTCTTCCAAACGTTTAAAGACATATTACATATCATTTCAACACATAATTAAATAAAAGACAAGTATATTTATGTTGTATGCAAGCAGTAACTTTAAATTTTTTTTATCAATTTTTTTATCAATTTTTTGATACATTTTTGATAATCCTCCTGGGCGACCCATTATTTCGGGAAATGGTACACTTACTGAACCAGCGTCTAAATTCGTTGATTTTTTCATCAAACCCTTTGTTAAGACTCTCCCCTCCTTTATTGAGGATATTGTTGATGTCCTAAACAGTCTGTCTAAGTTGGGTAATGTGGGTTCTCAATACTTAACTACTATGGATGTGGAATCGTTATATATACAATATTGATCATGAGGAGGGTCTGCATGCTTTAAGACACTTTATATCTGAGAGAACTGATACAAAACCTCCATCCCATTTTATTGTACAACTTACTGAATTTATTATTCACAACAATGTATTCATATTTACTGATAAATTGTACAGACAAAAAATTGGAGTACCCATGGGTTGCTGTTTTTCACCAAATTATGCTTGTCTCTATTTGGGATTATGGGAGAAATTACATGTACTCAATCCGATTAATCCTTTTCATCATTGTATTACTTGGTATGGTCGTTATATAGATGATTTACTCTTCATTTTCAATGGGACTGAGACTCAGGTATTGGAGTTTTCACCAATACCTTAACTCTATTAATAGTAATATCAAATTATCTATTGAATATTCTAAACACAAAATTGACTTCTTAGATTTGACCATCTCTATTGATGTAGACGGTATGTTACACACCACGATCTTTAGGAAAAAGACGTCTAAAAATACTATTCTTAGAGCTGATTCGTTTCATCCTCCACATCTTATTGAGAACATACCATTTGGCCAATTCCAACGTTTACACCGTATTTGTGATGATAATGTTGATTTTGAGAGACAGGCGGACAATATGTCAGAACGGTTCATAAAAAGAGCTTACAAATCAGATACTGTTGCTCGTGCACGGTCTAGAGCTCAATTATTAAAACGTGCCGACACCCTTATTAAGAAGGTACACAAAACAGACACTCAATCTCGCCCTTTTTTTGTCACACAATATAGCAAGGAGGCTAGACATATCAAACGGATTATTTTAGATAACTGGGCCATTATCAAGTCTGATCCTATACTTCAACAGATTTTTCCTCAACCTCCGTTGGTGTCGTATCGTAGAGCTCCGACACTTCGTGATAAATTGGTTCATAGTTATCTTCCTCCTGAGATAAAAGAAAATTGGCTCAAGAGACCCATTGGTTTATATCGATGTATGAATTGTCCTCATTGCAGTAACATTATCCCATCAAAAAACTTTGTGGATTTTAAATCCAATAAAATATACAAAATCAGAGATTTTATTAACTGCAACACCACCTTTATTATATATCGTTTATCTTGCCCATGTAAGAATGTATTTTATGTAGGCAGAACCAAGAGACGTTTGCATGATCGATTAGCTGAACATAAGTATGCTGTTCGTACCAATAATCCAGATTACCATATGGCCACACATTTCTTACATAAACATAACAAAAATGATTCTTTACTAAAAATTGAGGTTTTTTAGAACATGTTAGACCCTTTAGATAGAGGTGGCGATAGGATTCGTAAACTGAGTCAACGGGAGTCATTTTGGATCCATCGTTTGGATGCACTTAATTACCCAGGGTTGAATGAGGATATAGAGTTCAAATGTTTTTTATGATATAGTCTGGGGTTACATTAATTTGTATTTACTACATTTATCATTGTTTTGTGTTACTTTAATATTATCATATGTATGTATCTGTTTATGTATAAATGTGTATATATGTATTTATATATATATATATATATATATATATATATATATATATACATACATATGTATGTATATATGTATTTATATTTTTTGTTTTTGTTTTTTTGTCCTTTACTTTTTAGTTTCCTGATATCATACACCTGATTACCCGTATGTTGATATCGAACTTAATTAGTCCACTAATTGCTTATTGATGATGGGAGTGGTTTGGAGTATTTTTATTTGTGAGCACACTAATTGTGATTATCACTTTGCCCTGAGGAAGACCATTGCGGTCGAAAACATGTCGGCTTTTTAATTTTGATATTGGCCATACCACAATAAAGGCTTTTTAACGTTTACCTTCTCCACCTGAATTCTTTTTGAGTGCCTGGGACCTGTGATTTTTTCATTCTATTCTGCTTCCCCATTCCCAGAGCACCTACTACGAGTTCTTATCTCACCGGAGCGCCGGGTTGAATTGTTTTCTAGTAACTTTAAATTATTGAGGAATTGCATTACAGATACTGAAAAACATTGAATACAATTCAAGGGTATCGTTAATTTAAGTAAAGCATCTAATGCATGTAATGTTAATGTTATCGTCATTGAATCTTTTGTGATATTAAAGCATTCCACCACTAATTTGTTCATATTTAATGTATTTCTTACCTTTTTCGGTGCCGCTGGACTCTGACGGAGAAGATTTATGATGGGGAAGCACCGGAGACGTAAAAGAGCTCAATGCTGATGTCATACTCCTTAAAATGAAAGAAAAGTCAAGCGATTATTGTATGGCACTTTCCCCAAACTCCCGTAAAACCAAACTCCGACACAGAATAAACGTCTGCGCTAACTCCGAATGTTCATTCATTTGTGTAACGTTAAATGCTTACAAAACTACTTTATTTTTTCTTAAGCTTAAAAACGTTTCATATTGTTTCATTGGAGAATAAAGGAAAACTGTCAAACAACTTTATTAGTTATATACAAGCAGTTTAAGGCATATTGAGCACATAATCCGAATTACAACAAAATTACAGACGTAAAACCCAATTAATAACTACATAACTCACATGCTTAATACTGAGTGGATAAAAACATTAAACGGTTTCTGCGGGGTCTTAAAAAGTCTTAAATTTAGTTGTATCAAATTTAAGGCCTTAAAAAGTCTAAGTTGTACAATAAAGTCTTAATTATGATTTCAGGAGGTCTTACATTTGGGGAGAGAAAGACCAGAATTGCGATATGGCTTAATGTGACGATTAAACTTTAGAAGGCTAACGTTATGATTTCACTGAATAAACACAAGTGCTGCACAATCAAAGTCTGGTGCTGCGTGGCTTAGTGTTCTGCCATTACCGGGGAAGCTTTCTACCATATGTCTACCAAACACTCCACCTGCTAGCAGAGAATGAATGAGCATTTTCAGTAAAACTGTTGTTTTTTCAGAGTTCAGACCAATGCAAAAATCCACCCATGATTTTACCCTGCAAACACGCAGAGCTTTAAATGTGAACTGGTGGATCGATAAGAAGACAATGCATTATAAAAATCTAAACATAGGGGTGTGCGATATGTATGGTCTGCGATAATATCGTAATTGTTGTTTTAATGATGTGCGATTTGATATTATGAGTATATTGTGAAAAGTAAACACAAACACACCTACATGCATACATTAGGTGATGAAGTCTAGTAGGTTAGACTAGTGCGCGTGCGCATTTAGGGTGCGTTCACTGACTGAATGAATCAGTCTATTAAAATGCACTAAGAATGATCATTTAAGATACGAGGCAGAAAATGTATATATTTATATTATTTCATATAGTTTATATCACACAAAGAGTGCTGTTTTTTTCTCAAAAAGTAAGCATGATGTGATATTGGTTTTATACAACAGTTCAATAAACAAGTAGTTAATATTAAGATATTTACGTTTAAGGCACCATAATTCCTGTTTCTCCAACAAAAATCATTTCAAACACAGCCACAGCGCTGTTTTGTGTCTCTGAGTGATAGGACACTGATTTGTTCCTGAATGAATCAACCGTTTAAATGATTTGGTTCAGCCACAATGACTCACTTATTAACAGTGACTTGCTGCCGCCTACTGGTGGTTTTAATTCGACATTTAATGTACTTTTTTTAGAAATAATTTGAAACATCAGTTTTCAATGTTTTATGTTTAAAATATCAAAATATTATTCATGCATTTATAAATGCATTTTGTCAGTTGCTTGTGTGATATTCATTGGCTTAAGGTTCGCGGTTGAGGGCGGTGAATTTGCGCTACGCCACTGCACTCCGTCCATTAGTTATGGTGCCCGCTCACTTTTGCCCAGGCCTGCCCAAAAATAAAATTCTGGCTACGCCACTGCACACCCCTAATTTGTTATTTGATATAATAATTTATTGATAATAATTGTTTAAATTAATATAATAATTAATACTTTTGACTAATCCATTTTCTTAACATTGGTTTAAAGGGTTACTTCACCGAAAATTTTGTCATTAATCACTTACCCCCATGTCGTTCCAAACCCGTAAAAGCTTTGTTGAAAAGCATCGTCAGAATAGTCCATCTGCCATCAGTGATTCAACCGTAATGTTGTGAAGCGATGAGAATACTTTTTGTACATGAAGAAAACAAAAATAACGACTTTATTCAACAATTCCTCTCCTCTGTGTCTCTCCAAATCAGTGTAGTGCCATTTTGGCAATTCTGAGCAGTACTCAGACGGCGTACGCTCTTCTGTGTCAGCCACGATGCGCTGATGTGCTGTTGTCTTTCAAACCAAAGTGTAAATACGCGTAAAAAACATATCCTTGTTTTTGTGAAAACATGTATCTGAACTGTAAATTATGATTTTTACAGTTTAATGTTACTAGACATTACACTACCCTGCTCATATGGTATTAATTTTATTTGTGCAGGTCTTAAAAAAGGTCTTAAAGTCTTAAATTTGAGTTTAAAAATCCTGCAGAAACCCTGTTAAAACAAAAGTATATTACTTAAAAGTGTTGATGTTAGAAGAAGCAGCTGAGCAACAAAAAAGGACAGCAGTTTGTAAGTGTTTGCCTTGTTTTTCTCATTAGATTTCAGCATGGTTGTTGTTGCTAGGAAACTTTGTTCCACTTACTGTTTTACCGTGGTAAATACGTGCTCAAGTCACGTTTGTTCTCGCGTTCTCATGCGACTCTCCAGTTTCGGTTTGCTAAATAGTAAGACGTGGCCAGCTGACTTCAATAACAAGTACTCAGGCAAATATAAAATTGGTTAGTTTCACCGCGGCAGCGGTCGCAGCAGCCCTTGTGTGAAGCCTCTTCGTGTGAAGACCGACGAGTGTAAAAACCATTGACTCTACCTGTGCGACTCCTCTGAGCAAGGACACCGACAAGGCACTTGAGTATTGCTTTTCTCCCTTCTTTACTTTTTGTACAGCTTGTTCTCAAATACTTATTTAGGTCAATTGTACTCACTATGTGCTTTCAAATCTCTACTATTACTACTAACACTCAGAGAGCATGCACTGTACGTTGGAGGCAGGCCTATCCCAGTAATCTACGGCCTGTCCCTCTCTCCTCTACTACTTTACTCTCTATTCCAGTTGATCTCTGGAACAGCCAGTCTGCAGTTAACAAAGCAGAATTTATTTCTTCTGTTGCTACTCATTCCGGTCTCAACCTCATGGCCCTAACTGAGACTTGGATCAAACCTGAAGACACTGCAACTCCCGCAGCCCTCTCCACTAATTTCACTTGTTCCCACACTCCTTGTACGACTGGGAGGGGTGGTGGTACTGGTCTCCTTATCTCAAATGAATGGAAATTTGATCTTCAACCATCTCTTACAGGCAACAGTTCATTTTAATCACATGCAATTACTATTACCCACCCTGTTAAATGCCACTTTGTAGTCGTTTATCGTCCCCTAGGGTCAACTGTGAAACTTCTAGGAGGAGTTGGATGTGTTACTATCAAACTTTCCTTATGATGGTACTCATCTGGTACTGCTCGGTGACTTCTACATCCACCTAGAAAAACCCCAGGCTGCTGACTTCAACATTCTGCTCGCCTCATTTGATCTCAAGTGAATGTCTACTACAGCTACTCACAAGTCAGGCAACCAACTAGACCTCATCTACACACGCTGTTGCTCCACGGACAACACTTTATTTACTCCACTGCACACCTCAGACCACTTCCTCATCACTTCTAACCTCACACTTACTCCTGACACAGCACACACTCCTCCACAGGTCACCTTTCGACGGAACATACGCTCACTCTCTCCATCTTGCCTACCCTCTGTGGTTTCATCCTCACTTCCTTCACTATCTCAGTTTTCAGCACTGGACACGAACAGTGCTACTGACACTCTTTGCTCCTCTCTAACCTTTTGCTTGGACAACTTTTGCCCACTGTCATCTAGACCAGCACGCACCAGCCCATCTGCCCCCTGGCTGTCCAATGTTCTCAGTGAACATCGCTCTAAACTCAGGGCTGCAGAGAGGAGATGGCATAAATCAAGAAACCCTACCGACTTCAGTGTGTATCAGTCACTCCTCTCTTCCTTCTCCGTTAATGTCTTCACTGCTAAAACAACATACTACCACAACAAAATTAACAACTGTTCTGACTCTCGCACACTTTTTCAAAAACTTTGTCTTCTCTTCTTAGTCCGCTTCCACCTCCTCCTTCATCAGCTCTTACAGCTGACAACTTTGAAGCTTTCTTCACAAATAAGACAAGAACCATCAGTGACCAATTCTCCACACCGCAGACTGATGATAACTTCATAACGACTAATACACATTCTCTGTCCTCCTTCTCTTCACTCTCAGAGATGGATTGTAACGATCAGCCTTATCGGCCAAACTACATGAATTTAAAATGGGGTCAGATTAAACTGTGTGAGGGATTTGAGTGTTTAGAAAGATGAGTCAAACAACAATGTTAAAAGTGAAAATCAAATATGTATTTACAATGTTCACAAAAGACTTAAAACAACACAATAAAACTAGTAATCCTAGGCTGTTAAAAGCATGGAGTCTTTCCTTTCCATACCATTAAAACAGTCCTTAAGAATTCCAGCGTGCTGTAAGTCCCAATGTGAATGTGAGAAGTGTCCACCGGTGTATATACAATCCAAAGAGGGAGATAATTGTCCACCGGTGTATATACGAATGGTAAATCCACAAAGGTAACTCCTCAATCCAGCTTTTGGTCAAAGACCCTGTCTGTTTGTCATGCTGCCTTCTTTATACTCCTCAGTTCCTTAAGAGGAATAAAATGGCTAAGACAACATGAAAACCTATTAAAACTCAAATATACATAAAATCATTAAAATATATTGAGCAGGTTAAAACATGTGTCCTGTGTGACAGTGTTGTATATACAATCCAAAGAGGGAGATAATGGTCATCCTTCTACTTGTCCACTTGATCCTATCCCCACTCACCTCCTTCAGACCATTTCTTCTTCAGTCATACCTTCACTTGCTCACATTATCAACACCTCTCTTCACCCTGGTACATTTTCCACAACATTTAAGCAAGATCGGCTAAGCCCACTGCTTAAGAAACCATCTCTAAATCCAGCACTTTTTAGAAAACTACAGATCTGTATCCCTTCTTCCATTCGTTGCAAAGACACTTGAGCAAGTTGTGTTCAACCAACTCTCTATGGTTCTTGTACAGAACAACCTCCTGGACAGCAAACAATCTGGCTTCAAAAGTGGCCACTCAACTGAGACTGCCCTGTTCTCGGTTACTGAAGCCCTGCAACTGGCAATAGCAGCTTCAAAATCCTCAGCACTCATCTTGCTGGATCTGTCTGCTGCTTTTGACACAGTTAATCACCAGATTCTCCTGTCCACCCTCAGAAAGATGTGCATCTCTGGAACCGCACTCCTGTGGTTTAAGTTCTACCTCTCAGATAGGTCCTTCAGGGTGTCTTGGAGGGGTGAGGTTTCTAAGTCACAACTTCTTGCTACTGGGGTTCCTCAAGGCTCAGTGCTTGGACCACTTCTCTTTTCCATCTACATGATGTCATTAGGATCTGTCATTCAGAAGCATGGCTTTTCTTATCACTGCTATGCTGATGACCACTCACTCTACTTCTCATTCCAACCAGATGACCCGACGGTAGTTGCTCGCATTTCAGCCTGTCTGAGTGACGTTTCTAGCTGGATGAAGGACAATCACCTTCAGCTCAACCTTACTAAGACAGAACTGCTTGTGGTTTCAGCTAACGCTTCGTTTCATCACAACTACTCTTTTACAGCTGGTTCATCAACCATAATTCCTTTCAGGACAGCCAGAAACCTAGGAGTTGTTGACGGATCATCAGGTAAGCTTCACAGACCATATTGCTACAACAACCCGGTCCTGCAAATTTGCCCCTTATATATACAAACATTAGGAAGATTAGACCCTTCCTGTCAGAGCAAGCCATCCCAACTGCTTTCTTGTCCAAGCTCTCACCTTTCTCTCCAGACTGGACTATTGTAATGCTCTCCTGGCAGGCCTTCCTGCATGTACTATCAAGCCTCTGCAACTGATCCAGAATGCAGCAGCGAGGGTTGTCTTCAATGAGCAAAAAAAAAAGCTCATGTTACTCCTCTCCTCATCAGGTTACACAGGTTAGCTGCTCACATCAAATTCAAGGTACTGATGCTTGCCTACAAGACGATCATTGGGGCAGCACCAATATACCTTAACTCACTAGTTCAAACTTATGCACCCTCCAGAAGCTTGTGTTCTGCAAGTGAACGGCGCCTTGTGGTGCCATCCCAAAGAGGTTCAAAATATCACTCTAATGGACCTTTTCCTGGACTGCGCCCAGCTGGTGGAATGACCTCCCAATCTCAATTCGAACAGCTGAGTCTTTGCTCATTTTCAAAAAACATCTTAAGGTGCATCTTTTTCGCCAGCACTTGACCAACTAATACTAGCACTTACCTTTTCTTTTCTTTTCTTGAAAAAACAAAACAAAAACAAACATAGCTACGTGTTCTGTGCTAGACTGAGACTTGTCATGGCACTTGTATACCGTTGTTGTTCTCTCGCTGGTCTGATTGCTTCTATTCTTCTCAATTGTAAGTTGCTTTGGATAAAAGCGTCTGCTGAATGATTAAATGTAAATGTAATGTAAATGTTGATAAAGAAAACAAAAAACATGGCACAAAATCATTAGCCGATTTTAGCTTCAAGGCTAACATATTTGGTGACATTTAAAGCATTCGACAATTAATCTGCTCATATGTGATTTAATTTTTACCTTTTCAATGTCCTTTGTGTTGACAGCGATCGAGAAAAAGGCAGTCACCCGTTGAACCGAAAATTCAAAATGGTCTCAGTGAAGTATCGTGTCTTTAGCCTAATCCCCATTATTCTTTTAAGTACATTTTACTTAAATAGATCTCGAAAAGGCACACATCTAAAAAGCCTCATAAAGATTACTCAATATTATACATACATAATTTATTTATTTATAAAAAATTGTTTTTTGCAAATTGTTGTTATTTAGTTTATTAATAAGATATTGTTTTTTTTTTTTTTTTTTTTTTTTTTGGTTACATTTACAACTCCAAGAAAAGTTATTTTTCTCAATGCACAAAACGACACAAATGTGGCATTAAGGAATATTAAGAGATGGTTTCATGAGGCTTAGAGGTGGCATGAATGCATTTAAAGTAGGTGGCAGCAAGTCAATGTCTTTGTTACGGAATCACTCATTCAATCGATTCCCTGATAGCACACGTTTAGAAGATGTGTTTAAGATGTTTATGATTTTGAATGAATGTCAAACAGGTTAGACATCTTAGAGACGTCTGTCAGATGTTTGTACACAGCATATGTTTTCCAGATGAAGAGATCTTTTACAGACCTCTTGCAGACATAGGTGTGTGTTCATTCAAACATTAAGGAATGAAGCAAGTAACTATCTTTATGAATGGGTCATTTGAATCATTGACTCACTAGATCTGTTAAAAAAAACACAGATTACACAGATAAACGAAACACTGCTTTTTGCTTGAGATGCACAGAGGCTCAACTGAGACTTTGAAACTATTTTCATTGACGAAATACAGCACAATCACACACTAGTGTTTCTAAAATATAAGTCATTTAATATTGACTTTTGTATACAAATAAAAAATGCATAAAACTGATGTATAAATTTGATATCACATTTCCAAACTCCCTTTATAATCATTAAAAAGCTGTCACACGTCTTAGTTCATTATGATCTCACAAACTTCTGTTATAATTAATGAAGCTCTCTACACTGCACACTGAATCTATTATTTACATTGTGTCTCTATACTTTGTTTGTTATAATGAGAGGATCTGAGCTTGAATGACTCAGCACTGAACAAAAACTGCAGTCTGCTTTCACAATCTGTTTTGTGAGGAGCAAGAAACGCTGTTATATGACTGGCTGCAGTCTGCAGGTTATGACCAATCAAAAGCCGACATAGACACAAATATAATATTATATGCTGCAGTCGTATAAATACGAAATTATTTATATATATATATATATATATATATATATATATATATATATATATATATAATTATTATATATATATATATACATACACACACACACTGGGTATGGAAAGTATTCAGACCCCCTTAAATTTTCAATCTTTGTTATATTGCAGCCATTTGCTAAAATAATTTGTTCATTTTTTTCCTCATTAATGTACACACAACACCCCATATTGACAGAAAACAGAATTGTTGACATTTTTGCACATTTATAAAAAAAGAAAAACTGAAAGATCACATGGTCAGTATTTAGTAGAAGCACCCTTTTGATCTAATACAGCCATGAGTCTTTTTGGGAAAGATGCAACAAGTTTCTCACACCTGGATTTGGGGATCCTCTGCCATTGCTCCTTGCAGATCCTCTCCAGTTCTGTCAGGTTGGATGGTAAACGTTGGTGGACAGCCATTTTCAGGTCTCTCCAGAGATGCTCAATTGGGTTTAAGTCAGGGCTCTGGCTGGGCCATTCAAAGAACAGTTCACGGAGTTGTTGTGAAGCCCACTCCTTTGTTATTTTAGCTGTGTGCTTAGGGTCATTGTCTTGTTGAAAGGTGAACCTTCGGCCCAGTCTGAGGTCCTGAGCACTCTGGAGAAGGTTTTCATCCAGGATATCTCTGTACTTTGCCGCATTCATCTTTCCCTCGATTGCAACCAGTCGTCCTGTCCCTGCAGCTGAAAAACACCCCCACAGCATGATGCTGCCACCACCACCATGCTTCACTGCTGGGACTGTATTGGACAGGGTGATGAGCAATGCCTGGTTTTCTCCACACATACCGCTTAGAATTAAGGCCAAAAAGTTCTATCTTGGTCTCATCAGACCAGAGAATCTTATTTCTCACCATCTTAGAGTCCTTCAGGTGTTTTTAAATGTGTCTTGCGCTGAGGAGAGGCTTCCGTCGGGCCACTCTGCCATAAAGCCCCGACTGGTGGAGGGCTGCAGTGATGGTTGACTTCCTACAACTTTCTCCCATCTCCCGACTGCATCTCTGGAGCTCAGCCACAGTGATCTTTGGTTTCTTCTTTACCTCTCTCACCAAGGCTCTTCTCCCCCGATAGCTCAGTTTCACCGGGCGGCCAGCTCTAGGAAGGGCTCTGGCCATCCCAAACATCTTCCATTTAAGGATTATGGAGGGCCACTGTGCTCTTAGGAACGTTAAGTGCAGCAGCAGAAATTTTTGTTGTAACCTTGGCCAGATCTGTGCCTTGCCACAATTCTGTCTCTGAGCTCTTCAGGCAGTTCCTTTGACCTCAGATTCTCATTTGCTCTGACATGCACTGTGAGCTGTAAGGTCTTATATAGACAGGTGTGTGGCTTTTCCTAATCAAGTCTAATCAGTATAATCAAACACAGCTGGACTCAAATGAAGGTGTTAGAACCATCTCAAGGATGATCAGTTAAAAATATATGAGTGTCACAGCAAAGGGTCTGAATACTTAGGACCCATCTGATATTTCAGTTTTCTTTTTTTAATAAATCTGCAAAAATGTCAACAATTCTGTGTTTTTCTGTCAATATGGGGTGCTGTGTGTACATTAATGAGGGAAAAAATAAATTAACTTGATTGTAGCAAATGGCTGCAATATAACAAAGAGGGAAAAATTTAAGGGGGTCTGAATACTTTCCGTACCCACTGTATACATACATATATATATGTATTGCAAAAGGAGCTTAAGCAGCTGAAACTGGAACCCCCCCCCTTTGATGCTTTCACTATGATTGTGATCAGTGGACACATCTCTGACTATGACTGTCTCTTCTCTAGTGCCAGTGATTTCTGCTGCTGCTGCTGCGTTCGCTGCTTTCATTACTGTTCTTCTCTGGTTGATCTGGAGAAAAAGAGCTGGTGAGAAAAAACAGATTTGCCTCTTTTCTAACAATTAAAAACAGTTAAGATCTCACTGTAAAGATCATGTTCAGATTGTATGTATTATAGAAATATGGATTATGTGACTCTGAGAAACAGAAGTTTATTCCTGTAATGTCAGTCTCATAGAGTTATCAAGTTTCTGTCATTAAGTTTTTTAATTATCTACTTAATCTTGCTTCTTGTGAAATCTGAACGTTGTTAGCATTCAGTGTTTTGCATGTGTTTTCATCTTAAATATTCATATGAGGCACATTGTTTTCAGGTAATAAAAGAGGGACTGATGAATCGGCGGTGAGTTCAGTAATAACAGTGATTTAGATCTGATTTCTGTCTTTTAAAGCTCAATAAAGTGTGATTAATCAGTTCATCAGTTATAACTGTTTGTTGTCTGAAGGTCAAAGATGAGACGATCAACATGCTGCTGCGAGAGACAACGTGAGTCAAAGAAACCATTCAGTTCTTTTCAGTGTTTTATAATGTGATTTGCTAAAATCTTCAGTGTTATTTGACACATTACAGTGACAGACATGTCTGTTCTGTGTGTTAAATATTTAGGAGCAGACACGTGATGTGACTTACTCTGAAGTCTCTTCTTCCAGTAAAAAGCCAGTAAAATCACTCAAAGTGAGGTAAACAGCAGCTCATTCTTCTTGTTCTTCATCACTGACTGCTGTTCAGAGAAAAGCACAGCAGCTTCTCTCGTCTATACGCTGCTGAGATGTAGTTCTTAATCTGAATCTCAGATAAATGAAGCTTTTTTATCAACATGTGGCTGTGGTTCAAACACTGACGGAGAAACTCTGCTGTTGCTGTTCTTTCAGGATCAAGATGATTCAGTGACTTGCGCTGCCATCAGATGAACAGAAAATGAGCCGCTGGGTGAACTTTACGCCTCTGTGAACAAGAACAAGAGCCTGCACAAATCCAGATTCATGATACAGATCACTGCATGAGCTCCTCGTATCAGCTGAGAGGATTTCCTGGCTTTGCTGTTTGGAAGAACTTAGATATTTGTATGTGAATCAACAGAACTTTTATGCAAGATATTGTTGAATGTATACAGAGCCCCCTAAAAGGATATGGTAGTGAGAAAAAGTTAATGTGGGAGGAAAAAAGATTTTTCAAAACTTAGCATTCCCTCAAGAAACTTTTGCATTCTCTCGCAAAAAACTAGTTGCTTTCGATGTCGACGGATCTTCTTGAACCAGTTCACCAAATCGAACTGAATCGTTTGAAGCGGTTGGCGTCAACAATAAGCATTAATCCACAAATGACTTAAGCTGTTAACTTTTTTTAACATGGCTGACACTCCCTCTGAGTTCAAATAAACCAATATCCGGGTAATTCATTTACTCAAACAGTACACTGACTGAACCGAGCCAGATAGCGAGCGAAACATTGACTTCGTTCTCGAGTCAAGAACGGTTGCATCGGTTTTGGATCACCGGTAGTGATGGGGAGTTATGTTCTTTTCCGCGAACCGGTTATTTCGGACAGTTTGATTCAATAAACCGGTTGCGAAAGCGGTTCACCAGTTCTTTTCGCTCGGCGTAATGACTTCATTGGCGATGATTGCCCTTGATTCAAGCCGGTTTACCCGCGCTCATAACATTAGCACAGAATCAGTTCAGAATCAATCACCAAAGAACCAGTTCGGTTCAGGCTGGCGCTGTGTGTCAGTCTGAATCGCGCATGCGCACAGTATCATCAGCTCCTCGGTTCTCGAATCGGACGGATCCGACAGAAGCGGTTCTTGACTTCGAAGCGAGTCAATGTTTCGTTCGTTATCTGGCTCGGTTCAGTCAGTGTACTGTTTGAGTAAATGAATTACTCCGGGATATTGGTTTATTTGAACTCAGAGGGAGTGTCAGCCATGTTAAACAGTTAACAGCTTAAGTCATTTGTGGATTAATGCTTATTGTTGGACGCGAACCGTTTCAAACCGATTCAGTTCGATTTGGTGAACTGGTTCAAGAAGATCGGTTACATCAGTGATTGGATTCGCCCGGAACCGGATGTGCTGTGTTGTGCAGCTCATAACAGACCGGGAGAGAAGTCAATGCTGAATAAAGTTAAGTAGTTTTTGATATTTTGGACCTAAATGTATTTTCGATGCTTCAAAAATTCTAACAGACCCTCTGATGTCACATGGACTACTTTGAAGATGTTTTTATTACCTTTCTGGGCGTGGACGGTATACCGTACATACATTCTCAATGGAGGGACAGAAAGCTCTCGGACTAAATCTAAAATATCTTATACTGTGTTCGAAGAAATTGACATTGGAGGACAAAAATCTATAATAATAAATATTGATAAAATTATTAGGCTAATAACCTTATTAAAGGGGTCATATGATGCTGCTAAAAAGAACATTATTTTGTGTATTCGGTGTAATGAAATGTGTTTATGTGGTTTAAGGTTAAAAAACATAATTTTTCCACATACTGTACATTATTGTTTCTCCTCTATGCCCCGCCTTTTCTGAAACACGTCGATTTTTACAAGGCTCATCGGCTTTGAAAAAGCAAGGTGTGCTCTGATTGGCCATAGCTATCCAATGCATTGTGATTGGCGAATACCTCAAGCGTGTGACGGAAATGTTACTCCTCTTAACATGCTGTGAAGCCTTGTCCAGCCGGAGCGACGAGACATAAACACAAACCCATTATTAAACATGATATAAATATGATTTCTAGCCGTGTCTTCTTTTGGAAGGCCAAACAAAGTAGTTTAGCTTTCTCAACGAAACAGCGTCACCCACCGCGGCCTTGAGTGAGCAGAGGCGGGCAGCTTGAGAACGGTGTGGCAGGCGGATTCTATGAAGGAGCATCTGTTGGTCTTGCAGCAACCACATGTGACGACCCCGGACGAAAGGCATCCGGCGATCCACAGCACAAAGTTGATGTATTTCCTCAGGCACCAGCACGGATCAGCTCCAGGCATGACGAAGTGGATATCGTCCTCTTTTGGAAGGCCAAACACAGTAGTTTCTCTTTCACAGTGAAACACACTGGCGTCTATATGACACACAGCGGCAACAACAATACTACTTGAGAATAAAAGGTACTGTACGCCTTCTTTCTTTGTGTGAACATCTGGGCGGAATGCAAATCTTCCCACATACTGACGTAGAGATGTGGGGGCGTGTTAGAACGAGCCGTTTTAGGAGGGTGTGGTTAACTTTTATAAAGAATATCTCTTTAGGTTTGAGACTTTAGTCTTTGCAACTTTACAGATCTTCTTTATTCACCAAGAGCTTGTAACACTCCAAAGAGAAAGGAAAGATTGAAATTGCATCATATGACCCCTTTAATAATATTACTATTAATAAAGCAGAATAGCCTTGAATATGAACGCAATGCCCTGCACATTCCAAATAAATACCAAATCTAATTTACAGCAGGGGTGCCCACACCTTTGTGTGGGGATCTACTTTTCAAATGAGAAACGGACTGAGATCTACCAAGTGAAAAATAAATGAATAATAAAATACATATATAAGAAAAATAATAATAATAAAGCTTATTGGGATGTATCTTTATATTGTATTAATTTAATGATTATTATTATTATTTAAAAATAATAATGAAAAAAATCATGTTCAATTCTTAATACCCCGTAGAACTGGCCCTGCCTTTGCCTAAAGCAGTGGTTCTCAACCTTTTATCCCCCGAGACCCCCTTCTCTCTAAATCAATACAGCAACCCAAACCTTTTCTATTCACTAAAACCATATTCTAGTGTTATTACTTTTCAATTACATGTAATTAATTTTAAACAAAACAAATTCAAGATAGATTTAAAAATTAAAGTTTTTTTTTTTGGTCAAACATACCTGCAGATATTCTACTTAAAAGTACATAAAGCTCAATAATACAGTAACAAATGAGCACAAGTCAACCTGCATTACCAAACAAGACCACAGAGAGATGCCAAAGGACTGCATATAAACTACTACGGATCCATTCAGAACCATTAAACACCAAAAAATAAAATTTAAAAATTAAACCATTCTGGAATGTGCAGAAATAATTTTGGTTGCCACATATGAATAGTTCCTCTGTCAGAACAAGCTGTTTGGAGCGTGATGATGCCCATATGTACATAACCATGTACATGATCCTCACAAAACCTCTCCAAAAACACGATAGCATCTGTGATAAAACACTCACTGTATACAACTATGTGAATATACTGAGCTGTGTTCAAGCAGAAATATGATGTTTAGTGAATTCTGTGCGCCGAGGGCACATATAAGGTTCCTTTGCACATCAATTATAACGCCCCAAACGCGCGTGCCTCAGGCACGATCCTGTATGTTACTGTAATCATCTTTACTCTGATTACAATCATCATCCATTAAAACTTTAGGCTACTAGTGTGACACTGGCTTCTTTTATCCAGCCGAGAGCTGTAATTGCGTATGTTCATACAGCGGTTTTGAGCCACTGTTCAGTCTTTATAGTGCAATGAGAAACGGCTTGAACTGCTCCGAAACACAGAACAGGCTATCACAGAATAAGTTGAGAGGTGGCGCTTAATGTGGGTTAATATATATGTATATATATATATATATATATATATATATATATATATATATAAATATATATATATATATATATTTTTTTTTTAAAAGCCCATATACTGTATATATATATATATATATCTTTTGTAAAAGCCTAAGTTTTATATTTTATTAAAAATATATACTATGTACAGAAAAGCAACCTTATGTTTTTTTTTTTTTTTATGTTGTATACTATGTACAGAAAAGCAACGCACTAAGAGTTTTTTATGTTTTGTCTACGGGGAGAAAACAGATAATATAAACTGTAAATAAATAGATTTGGTATTTTTAAATCACCGTTTTCGTTCATTAGCCTACCTTAAGTGTTTTCTATGGGGGGAGAAAAAACTTAACATGCAGGGCGTTGCATGTTCATATTATTCTGTTTATTAATAGTAATATTATTAATAAGGTTTTTATCAATATTTATTATTATAGATTTTTGTCCTCCAATGTCAATTTTTTTAAAACATTAAGCCACATTAAGCATTTTAGAATTCCCCAAAACCGTGCCTTGAACTAAGCACTGCTCTATTTCTCATATGAGTCCAAGTTCAAATAAAAACTTATGAACTGCTCCATATGGAACATATGTATGAACCACTGCAAGCTGTAAGTAAACAGGAAGAGTTTTCAGAGCTCAACTGGTTTTGCGAGAGAATGCAAAAAAAAAAAAATTCCACCCACCCTGATTTTTTTTTCCCACCACCATGTCCCTTAAGGGGCTCCGTGAATTCAAAATTTAAGTGCTTGTAGTAAAAAAAAAAAAAAAAAAAAATCACCCAAATGCAGTAGAAGCTACTCTGTCTTTCAGCTTGTACATTGGCTGTTTCTTGTAGAAAAAGATGTCAGGTACACATTAGTGTGAGAATTACATCAGTATCTGTTCACATAATATTCTATATGTCACAAAATTAAATGTCAGCTATTTCTCTCTTTTTTTTTTCACGTGACAATAAAGAGAATGGGTTCAATGGTCATGGGTTCAAACTAAAGTTCTTCTTTTCTAGTAAAAAAGCTGATGTTTATTGTCGTGACGACTGCATTATGAGATGAGGATGATTGAAATGATGTTTGATTGTGTCACATTTATATTCTCAGAGAATGGACGCCACGACACCCCAAAATCAAAAGAAAATCAAACCAATGAAGCCGATTAAGATGTTTTGCACTGAGATTATTTATATTTTCATCAGTTCTTGTTCTCTTGGTTTCGTGTCTCTCCTCACTGGATCTGGTTTTGTCTGCATTAGTGTCTGTGTGAGTTTGGATCTTCAGTTGTGTGTCATTGCAGTTTCTCAGGAAAATGTGTCCAGATCAAATAAAATAAATAAAATAAGAAAGAAATTAGAAATTATGTTTTGTGTAAAGAAAATAAAACTTATTTTAGGTCCATTAAGAAGTTTTGTTGTTGGTGGTGTTTGTTTTCATTGTTCATATAATTTTGAAAAATAAAATCCTTACTGCTTTACTTTGTGTAATTCTAATGTTGGGTTTTTCTTGTGACAACTTACCCCATATAGTGTGACGACAAGGAACTTTCTGTTTTTTTTTCTGGACGATAATGGAGGAAATGTTCAGTTGCCTTTTTGTTTTTGTTTTGTGTTGTTTTGTTTTTTGGCAAAGACTTCAGGATATTTGAATTGGCTGGACTAAGATCAAGTAGGGATCAGTGGGTGCAGTGAAAGTGCGGTGAAAGTTTAGACAGATAGCTTTAGCTATTACTGTAGTAATAACACTCCAGTGTAGGATACTACAACATGACAGTTATAACAGCGCAGGTCAGGCCAAAACACATACAGAGGGGAAAATATTTATTTTATCCCCTGCTGATTTTGTAAGTTTGCCCACTTACAAAGAAATGAAGGGTCTTTAATTTTTGTGGTATTTTTTATTTTAATGTATAGTGACAGAATACCAACCCAAAAATCCAGAAAAAAAAAAAATAGGGTCTTATAGAAAGGTTAGAAATTGATTTGCATTTCAGTGAGTGAAGTAAGTATTTGATCCCCAAGCAAAACATGACTTAGTACTTGGTGCAGAAACTCTTGTTGGCAAGCACAGAGGTAAGACGTTTCTTTTAGTTGGTCAGCAGGTTTTCACACATCTCAGGAGGGATTGTGATCCACTCCTCTTTACAGATCCTCTCTAAATCCTTAAGGTTTCTTGGCTGTCATTTGGCAACTCAAAGTTTCCCTCCACAGATTTTATATAAGATTGAGGTCTGGAGACTGGCTCGGCCCCCCTGACCTTCATGACCTTGGGACACTGTGTGCTTCTTCGTTTCAGATCATTTTCCACTCCTTGACTCATTGTCTTGGCGGTATGATTTTACAGAAGATGCTCCCGTCCATTTGCCCCTCAATGCTGTGAAGTCGTCCTGAACCCTTAGCAGAAAAACAGCCATAAACCATAATGTTTCCACCTCCGTGCTTGACTGTAGGGTTGGTGTTCTTGGGGTCATAGTCAGCATTTCTCTCCCTCCAAACACGGCGAGTCGAGGTTAATGCCAAAAGAGCTCCATTTTGGTCTCATCTGACCACAGCACTTTCTCCCAAGCCTTCTCTGAATCATTTTGATATTCTTTGGTCTTTAAGCGGGCCTGTACATGTGCCAGCTCCTGAGCAGAAGGAACCTTGCATGGCTGCAGGGTTTAAACAGGTTCAATGTTTTGATTGGTGACTGTAATTCCATGTGGTCCCAACTGCCTTAAGATCATTATCAAGTTTGTTGTTGTGTGGTTATGGGTTATATTTCTCATGTTTATCATTATCTCTGTTTGATAAGTTATTGAAGGTGTTGTACGGAGTTAGGGAAATTGATGGTTATTTTGTATTTCTTTCCATTCCGCACCAACAGTTGTCTCCTCACCAAGCTTCTTGCTGATGGTCTTGTAGCCCATTCCAGCCTTGTGCAGATCTACAGTCTTGTTTCTGACATCCTTTGACAGCCCATGGTGGTGGAGAGGTTGGAATGGAAGATACAGATTGTGTGGACAGGTGTCTTTTATACACCTAACAAGCTGACATTAGGAGTAACTTCTTAAAGTGGGAGGACTAATCTGTGTTCACATGGACACATAACCAATCTGTGCAAACCAGAATTCTTGCTGGTTGGTAGGGGATCAAATAGTTATTTAACTCACTGAAATGCAAACAAAAATCTAACCTTTATATATTGAGTTTTTTTTTTCTGGATTTTTTGGTTGATATTCTGTCTCTATTCGTTAAAATAAACCTACCATAAAAATTACAGAGCCTTCATTTCTTTGTAAGTGGGCAAACTTACAAAATCAGCAGGGGATCAAATAAATATTTTCCCCACTGTAGATTCATTATTTAGATTAAAATGTGTAGTTATCACTGTAACACCACCGACACTAATAAAGAAATAGTTAGAAATTTAGGAAAATGTATTCAATTAAAGGTATTCAATTATATATATATATATATATATATATATATATATATATATATATATATATATATATATATATATATATACATACACAGTACAGGATCAAAAGTTTGGAAACATTACTATTTTTAATGTTTTGAAAGAAGTCTCTTCTGCTCATCAAGCCTGCATTTATTTGATCAAAAATACAGAAAAAAAACAGTAATATTGTGAAATATTACAACTTAAAATAATAGTTTTCTATTTGAATATACTTTTAAAAAATAATTTATTCCTGTGATGCAAAGCTGAATTTTCAGCATCATTACTCCAGCCTTCAGTGTCACATGTAACATCCAGTCTATCACATGATCATTTAGAAATCATTCTAATATTCTGATTTATTATGAGTGTTGGAAACAGTTCTGCTGTCTAATATATTTGATCAATAAAAGGTTAAAAAGAACTGCATTTATTCAAAATAAAAAAAAATAAAAATTCTAATAATATATGTTCTAATAATATATTTTCTTTACTATCACTTTTTATCAATTGAACACATCCTTGCTGAATAAAAGTATTGATTTTATTTAAAAAAAGAGAGAAAAAAAATTAATGACCCCAAATTACTGACCAGTAGTGTATATTGTTATTACAAAAATTTATATTTTAAAAACATAGCTTCTTCTTTTTTTTTCTTTTTTTTTTTACTTTTTATTCATCAAAGAATCCTAAAAAAGTATCACATGTTCTGAAAAAAATATTAAGCAGCAGAACTGTTTCCAACTTTGATAATGAATCATCATATTAGAATGATTTCTAAAGGATCATGTGATAATGATCCTTAAAAATTCAGCTTTGCATCACAGAAATAAATGATAATAAATTTAAAAACAATTATTTTAAGTTGTAATAATATATCACAATATTACATTTTTTTTCTGTATTTTTGATCAAATAAATGCAGGCTTGATGAGCAGAAGAAACTTCTTTCAAAAACATTAAAAATAGTAATGTTTCCAAACTTTTGGTCTGTACTGTATATATATATATATATTAAAAAAGAATGACCACAACACACCCCTCAGATCAGCTATGAGCTGTGATGACATTTACACACTAGAAGTTGACATAAAGTTTGGGGATCTACACTGTTTTTTCATAAAATTGTAAGATAGGTATTTATATATATATATCCAGTCTGTCTGCGATTACATGAAGAAATTACACAAGTGACTACAACTTTTAACAGTACTGTAGCTTTGCACGAAGGTTTCTTGAATCGTTTTGGAGATGTTGCTAGTGTTCTTCTGGATTGAGTCTGTCTCAGTTTCAGGGCCGTTTCTAGCCAATTTGATGCCCTAGGGGAAATCCCTATCCCCCCCCAAAAAACTATATATATTTTAGGGATGTCCACGATTAATCGATGGCTGATTAATTGTCGGTAAGAGATGCAATCGATTAAAGCTATCGATGGTCAATTAACCTATTTAATTTTGGGCTCAAGCGCAAAACACTGTGAGTGACGGTATATAAATGCATCATCATTCAATTCAGAATGTACAAATTAAGCTTTTAATGTGATTTAAACTTTAAAAGTACATCTTCAACATGAAAAGCAATAGAAATGAATAACTAAGTCATTTCCCCAGACATTTGTATCATATTTCAGAATGTACAAATTAAGCTTTTAATGTGAGAAAGGCTATCAACTTGTTAATTCGTTCCTACGACTTATTAATTTGTGGCAACTGTCCATGTTTCATTAATTTATTAATTTATTCCATAACCCATGATTTAACTGAAATAAGGGAACAAACTAACACATTCTTAATTCATGAAATCTTTCATTTCCCATCCAGCATGTTTACCACAGTAAGAGATGCAAAAACAGTGATTAAAAGTGAAAGATAATAAATTGAACCTGTGAAATTAGAGGGTTAGACGGTGAGGATTTAGGTATAGAAACAATGCCTAAATATTACTGCATTTGTGGAAATTCGTGACCAACCGGCAAAACAGAACAAAGATGCATAAATGTAGGCGAACGGCATCCAAAAGCATGGTCGCGATGTAACATTTTCCAGCTAACCTATTTTTCCTCTAATATACAAAGCTTTTATACCACACTTGTCATAACCAGAGCTTATAATTTGTAAATAAATAATTGCTGGATTCAAAACAGCAATTAAAAGGTGCTGTGACTGACACAGACAATACGTTTTCCCGGAGCATTCAACTGATGTCAATAAACGGTGATGCCACAAATACAGCATCATTCACAAGCTTCTGCATGGACCTACAGTAACTAGCCTAGGCAGGGACGAATTATGATGCAGTGGTGCCCTGGGCAGACTATTGATTAAAGACCCCCCAGTTGAATTTGCATTCATTTTAGTCAAATATAAGTAAAATGGATTTTGGACCTTTATAGCATAATGTTAGTTAGTAGGCAGCCTAATGTTAGTGTAATCTCTTAACAATGCATAAAAACCTATATTTTTACTTTGTACCAGACAGTGGTGGCTTGCGGGTTTTAAAATAGAGGAGGCAGACTACTTGTATAGGTCTGGGGATCCCTGCCGATTATTATTATTATTATTATCACTTTAAAATGGCTTTTTGGATGCTTTTAGTCAGAAAACGACACATACAGCAAGATAATATAATTTCATTTACAGGCCTATAACTTAAAGCAAACTTCCATTCACTGTTTGAATGACAGCTTGGTAAATCTGTTGGTGATCAAATATTCAATATAAGCTACTCATCATAAGTACATTATCAGCGCAGCGGGAGACGCAGCATGTCATTTACGTCTCTATGATGATTGGTTGATACCAGAAGGGAGGCTAGCCTCCTTTATGAGGTTTCTTTTCTCAACACTCCTCAGCGCTGAAAGTGAACACTCGATGCTGATTGGCCATTATTTTGTTTTTTTTACCAACTGAGGCAGGAGAGCACAGCTCTCCCCCTCCCCTTCTCTGTCACCTAGCAGGGCTCTAGACTAACTTTTTGCACTGGTTGCACTGGTGAGCCTAACTTTTTTTTCTTAGGTGCACCAGCACAAAAGTTAGGTCCACCCAAAATTTTCAATCCGCATTGCATTTAACACAGCATTTTTACAAGTTCACTTTTTTTTTTAATCGCTGTCCATATAGACAATATTGACTTGTAGCCTAAATGATTAACTAACAATCTGATCGACATGAAGTTCTTTATTTGAAGCACAATTCTACAAGAAAGGTAACTTACTGAAAAAAGTGTTGGTGCTTAAAGTGCTTCAATGAGCTGAAATTTAAACTTAAAACATCTCAAGATAAATGAATAAAAAAGAAAATCTCAATTGAATGTTTTGAGGGGTGTTGTAATGTCTGGTTTTGGGTTTGGTTTCAGGTTCATGTTTTCATGTCTTTATTTTGTAGTTTGATTTAGCTGTTTGTGTCATGCTTCCCTTGCCCTCTTGTTGTCTTGCTATTGGTTCCTCTTGTTCCTTGTGTCATGTTCCGATTGGTTTGTTCTTATCATGTGACCCTCATTGTTTGTACAAGTAGTCATGTTTTTGCCAATTGTGCTTTGTTGTGTATTAACGTAATGTTGCAACCCGCTGTCGGTGAGTCTAGTCTGTTCATGCCACGTCTAGTCTGTTCATGCCACGTCAAGTCTGTTCTAGTCAAGTCTGTGTATCTTGTTTGGATTATTGTTTGGATTTTGGATTTCACCTTTGTAAATAAACTGCATTTGGGTTCATCTACATTCAAACTGAACATCTCATGGCTCAATGTCTTATGGGACTATCCTCTATTGCAGTCACATGCGCCTCGGATGGCCAACTCCTGCTGTAGTTTAGAATTTTTGTTTGTTAAATATAAGTTTTATGCCAATGTCGCTGGGCGCGAAATTGATGCTTGCATTTGGTGTACGCGATTCAAGCGCTAAAAAAAA